>NC_071092.1:48310319-48610319 GCF_027358695.1 Spea bombifrons
TCAAAGCCAGTTTTTCTCAGAGTCTTAAGATGTCAAGAACGTTAAAGATATGAAGTCTTAGAATTGTGTAAAGTATTGGTTTCTTTGGCTAGATCCGTAACTTGAGCCGAAGACGTCCATTCAACATAAAGTCCACTGCCGCATATTACAGAAATGTATGCATAGCCCCCCAAGCCTTGTCTTAGTTGTCCATGCAGTGGTCCTTCACTATAACTGTTGGCCAAAACAAAGTTACATGGTAGGACATTGTATCAGGATTACCCCACACAGACGACACCATGAGAGAACGACGTTCAAAAAATGTATGATAGAAAGGAGAGTACAAGGGGCAACAATGTAGCCCACGTATCCGAAGTGAACTAATCATCAGTGAGCCAATAGAGCTACCCTGGGCAATCTAGACATCCATTCCTGGCCATCACGCTTCAGCCACGATAGCATGCATTATCCCCATCGCGTCTCCCCTCCTTACAGCTATTAATTTATCTTTATCTTTTCTACTCCTTGATTCTATATCCTGATATTTTCACAAAAGTTAAGTCTTGGTGCCTCGCTTGTTTGCAGTTATGGAAGGTTTAGATGTCAGACATCAGCTCTCTGAATGTAACCAACTTGTAGTCCTAAAAAATCTTGGCCATTCGTATCACCATGTAGTTCACTCATCACAAGTGAACTCATCACAAGTGGACAAATTGAGTTAAACTGGAGGAAAACGACAACCCTTTGACATCATCAGCTCTTGTAATTTACGTATTTCTTCTCACCAGCTCTAGCTTTCTATCCTAATCCTTCTTTGTCCTCCCCGTCCCTCCTCTGACCTTTCACAACAACCCCATCGCAATTAGAAAACATCAGCTTCCACCACCTTCGACTTCTCCAAACTGCTGACTTCTGTCTATGACTACAAAGTAACCATCCTGACCCACGCAGTACCTCGCCTTATGGCTCGTTCTTCCTCAATCTCTTAATAGATTGTAAGCTCACAAGAGCGGGGCCCTCTTTTCCTGCGTTCATAGTATTGCTAATTTCGGTTACTGTAAAATTCGGGTACTCCCATGGTTGCAATAGCGCTACAAAATTTAGGAGTAAAAAGTCATAATTATTATATTTTAGAATTCAAAATGAATTCTCCTAGAACAGAAAGTGTCGGTGGCTTTTGGCACTTGGGCCCCATTGGTGGAGTTCAATAAATCGCCGTTTGCCACCATTTTTTAATGTCCGGAAAGCGAGGTTATTGAGTTTCCAATTTATAATCGCAGGCCGACGTGTGAATGCTCGGAGATACCGTCTTCCGGAGACATCCATTTTCATGGGGATTTTCTTTTTATTTCTTTTTCCCTGATTTGAGCTATTTTTTAAGCCTCCGTGATTGACAGGTGATTTTGCGCGCTGTCCTGTAGACTGATTTACTGTGTTTCTATGTGGAAATGTATCGGTTTATCCATGTGTCACACTTTATTGTCTAGTGTGCAAACAATATGCATTTCCATCGCGTCCTGATAGGGAAGGAATCTTCCCGACACAGTCCACTATTTCTGGCTACATTTTCATTTCAGATATGTCAGGTCTTATCATACGACCAAAATTGACTTGGTCTGAATTACAAACAATATTTTTCTGCGCGCTCTCCAGGCCTTCAATTGCTTGACTTTATTATTAATATATATCAATTGCTTTTTGACAGGGGAACTGACAGTCAGTCATCCCTCTTTGTGCCTCGTTGGCTGTTAAGAATAGGCTTTATGTTGTATTTCATTCCGAAATTTGGAGTATTGACGTTTTCTACATTTGTTTTTGTGAATTATTTATTATTTGATTATATATATATCATTTCAATATGGAAATTTAATTTTAAGGGTTAGTCATCATAACTGTAAACTCTCCCGGATTCCTGGGGTAAGTCCCTTAGAACTGGTTATTTTTTCCCCATAATATCTAATGAATTAATACATTTTTTTCTACACATCTTCCCTTAATAAATACAATTATTCTAAAATTTCATGTTGAATTTTCATGTATTTTTGGTGTTATTTAACATTACATTTCAGCTATGATTTATGACATGTATATAATTTTGTTTTATTTTGTTATTATTATTAAATAGAATCCTTCGATTGGGAAAATTTGTTTATGCTTCCCAAAGGGTGAATTCCTATGTGTAAATTTGATTCCAAAAATGAATAAATTGGTATTTAGTCTGACCTAAACTTATACATCCTTAAAATTAATTTAAATTTTTTTTTTAGAAACTGTCTATTTTTTTCCCAGTGGTAATGAGATATTTTTTTTTCCATTATGTCAAAATCATTGATTGAAAAAAAAAATATAAAATATATTTTAAAATATGTATTCCTTTATTATTGCGCAATAGTTTTCACAAAGAAAAAAAACGTGCATAAATACAAAGTAACAATTTTGAAGATAGTGTTACGTTTATTATTTAGCGGCAGAAAAAGGATATTAGGTATCTGAAGGGTCACCTTTGCTGTCCACTGAGCTCTTGCAAGGATTAAAATAGAAGTGGATTATGCGCGTGGCAGGTTGAAAGAATCAGATGACAGTATCTGTTGTAATGGAGACGCTGTACACGCAAGATAACGATGCCGAATCTGTAATACAGAACAATAGAGGAAAACGGCACAATTTTTTTCTTTAAAAAATACACTTTCTGGAAAGTTTAAAAATAGCATTAAATCTACTTAAAGCTAAAGACCCAAACAGGAAATTAATTCAGAATTGGATTTGGCAAATCGTGGAAAAAAACAGTGAATATAAAATGTCGCAATAATACAAAAATACAAATAAATGAATGTTTGCATAAATTACACAAAGATTACAAGATCTGTGGAAACAAGTAGGGATAATTTAAGATAAAAATCCTATAATTAGGATTTGGTCCAGAAAAAAAGTTAAAAAAAATTTACTTGCGCATAAAAAAATATTCTGTACATGAGCGTTTATAAAGAAACTGATTGGTTTATCACGGGAATTTTTTTTAAAAAAAATGTAACCTTTCAGTCAACTAGATCATTCCTTTAAATTAAATTTTAAAAAAATCACATTCAGCAGAGGTTAAAATGATCTCCAGTAAGAGTATTAAATGTATGGAATTCACTGTTAGAAGTTGTATTGGCAGATAAAAGAGTTTCAAAGAAAATAAGAAAAAAAATATAAAATTCTGGGAAGGGGGTAGATAAATGGAACAGTCTCCCAGCAGAGGTGGTAGAGGGTAATACAGTGAGGGGATTAAACATGCATGGGATAGACATACGGCTCCTGAGTCTAAGACGAGACCAACGACTGATTAAGGTTTGAGTCTTTACAGCAGGAGAAACGGGCGACTAGACGGGGGCCGGATGGGGGCCGATCAGACTTTAGAAAGGCAAAGTTGGAAGAAAGTCAAAATTTGAAGGCCCTGTCCACTTCTTGACTATTTTGACACAAAAAAACTGGGGGGGGTTTGCCTTCTTTTGGATCAACAGATCTAGGAAAGGCTGAACTTGATGGACGCAGGTCTTTTTCAGGTCTTTTTGCAGCCTATGTAACTATGTAACTTAATAAAAAATTTTATAAAAAATATATAACATACTGTAGATGTGAGACTTTCCACTGAGAAGTCGTGTGATTTTCCATAAGGTTAACTCGGCATGTGCCCGGCCGCCATGTTTCAGAGAGGCTCCAAGAGGCAAAGCGGGAATGTTTTGTGGATCTATACATCTACAATCAAAATATTTTAACATCAGGTTTTACTGCACAATGGTCAATAAACTCCTCAGCTCCCGAAATAAATAGAACCGCATACCCCCAGTGACAGGACGACGTCAGCTGGGAATATCGGTGGAGTTTATTTGTCCTTTTGTGGAGTATCTGTTCACGCAGCTCATCTAATTAACCTTTATTTCCAGAGGAACGATAACGTCTACCATTATCTGCCACTCCTGGTTCCTTTCACGAGATCTTAGAACGTTGGCTCGGAACGACGGCTTATTAATAGGCCGTTACGCGTTTTAAATGGATTCCCGAGGAGAACGTCTCGAGAAGGAGACAACTCAGCATTAGCTGCGAACTGACAAAGAATAGAATTTGAATTTATGGCAGAAGCTTAAATATTAAAAAAAAAAAAAATTCCTAATGTGACAGCAATTGAATTACTAGATCATTTTGCAACGTTTATGTCATCTTCCTCTTTACCAGTAAGACCCATAAATGTTAATGATCGTCAGTCCTTTATCCGGACGTAAGAATACCATTATAGTGCAATTTAGACAGACGCTCTCTGGATTTATTTCAGATTTGTTAGCAGAGGAAATTGAACAGTTTAACCCCTTAATGACAAAGCCCGTACATGTACGGGCTCAAAATGTATTGTTTTCAATGGGTTTAGGGACCGCCCATTGTCCTTAAGGGGTTAAACATTTAAAAACATGTAGAAGCCATTTTTTTTTTCTTAAGTGCTTTTTTTTTCTCCTTTCGTTTTTATGCTAAAGGTAGACTTGGCACCAAACGCAAACACGGCTCATCCTATTATCATAAACTTCTCAATAAGCTTGGAGCATAACTCACGGTTCAAGCTCTGGAGATGTTTGCCCCGTTTTGGGGTCAATTGCTGATTTTTTTTTTTTTATTATTTTGATTAACAATAAAATGCGGGCGAATTACAGTAAGTGCGACTATTCCAAGCAGCCGTGAATGGCTAATGAGAAGCTCTTATCTGATTATATTTCCTGAAGAGCACACAGCACCTCATTATAAGGTCAATGTGGTTACAACGTGTCCTTATTTTACTGGTCAATAGCACTAGCGGGGAGATAGATTATGATTTACCTGGTAGACCAGGAGATATATACTAATCATTAGAAAAACAAAAAATAAAAAAATAAAAATAAAAAAAATATATGATATATTTCTGCAGTGGAGTTACAATAACTCAATAAAGCATTTCCACCACTGGTTTGGACAGCAAGGAACTGGAGGATTTTCCGGTGATAATACTTATTTAAGCCCTGATAGACTTCACTTTGTGCAAATGCCTCTATTCAATACGTTAAGGGTTAACTCAAGCAATCAGACTCAGCTCCAGTCAGACGTCGTCGCATGCTAACAGTCAAACAAACAACATGCAGATTCACTAATCTGCGAGTTGTTTGCAAGGGCATGCGAGAGCTTGTAACTTGTGAGTTACAGGCGAGGGTGTGCAAGTATATGAACGTTCAATGTGAAATGGCCTAACATTTGGCCTATTGATTCAACACCAGATTTATCATAAGAACAGGCAGAGACTTTTATTTAAGTGCAGTTCTAGTCTCTTGAAGCCCACATTAAAAGGCAAATGATGGCAAGGAAAAAATGTACAATGGTGAATGTTTTTAATTGGTCAAAATCACTGCCTTCTCTTAAATAGGGTATTGCATTGTCTGTGAAAGGCATAGCTTCTGTTTGTAAATAATATACCCTTCGTGATCTATTTTGTTACCACCCACCCCACTGTGCATGAGTTGGGGGTAGATAGGGCCAATGCTCAGTTAATCTTGCATAATAGGGGTTCTACCCCATTTTTTAAAACATATTTATTGTATTATTTAATTAATTGTAGAGGGACTCGTGTTTTGCAAGCAGCTTGCTGGTTAGTGATCTGGTGATTTCACTGTTTTAAATTCTTATTTATTTATTTTTTTTGCAAGTGCTAATGTGACTTGGCTTTAGTGAATTTAATGAGTGGACTCCAGCTTGGCTGCTGCAACTTCACATTTTTACTGAATAGACGCGAAAAAGACACAAACTAAACGTATTCTTCCAACCAAATCTGATTCCTAACGCTTGTATCTGGCATGAGGGTCCTTTGGCTTGGCTCATGCGCTGGTTCAGGTAGAGCTCAACTCCAGCTTAGCTTACATTGTGCTATGGCTGACGAATCCATCTCTAAATAATATTAACCGTTGCGCTTTACAGCACGATGCAATGGCCAGCTAACATGTCATACGATCCAAGTTGCCCAAGGCTTCCAAATGTTTATTCTCATTCTTCAAACATCCTATTTTCAAAATCCCGCGTTCAGAGATGGAAAAACGTCCAGACGCTGCATCCACCGGGTGTCGGGGCCTGATTTATTAGATACAGTAATCGTTTTTCATGATAAAACATTCGATGAGTTCTGTGGCTTTGGATATAATGAGTTGGCGCGGAGCTGTCCAACCCTCGTCCTTCAGGACCATGGACTGGCCAATTTCTAAGACGTCGCGCATCAAGCATATTGTGCGCTGACAAAGAGAGCAACCTTAATTGGCTAATTATATCTTAATTCCAGAAACGGCGTGTCTATGACAGCTTGGGAAATTCAAGAGCCCTAAAAGACAACGAAACCATAGAATAGATAAACATCTTATTATATGATAAAATACACACCTAATAAATTGCTATTGTCCACCAATTTTAAACTTATGAATTATTTACTACTACTTTATTTATTTTAATTATTATTATTTATTTACCTTTTTTTTAGGTACTTTTGAGCCAAATCATGCCCAGACTGGCCACCTGGCACACTATACAAATGGCTGACATCACTCCGGACGATTAGGTGCTGCGGTGTGAGGTCACCGGCATAAAAACGGCAGCGCTGATGTCATTAGGGAGCCGCTGGACTTCCAGGGCCACCCCGCTGTCCTGAGTCCAGCCCTACGAACAAAAATCCCACCCCGAGAAAGAATAATCCCAATACTCCGAGGCATGAACATGGACTATTTTTCCAAACCTAGTTATTCCCCCCAAAATTTATAGTTCTAAAAATAATGAGCAATAAATATTGTTACAATCTATCCAAGCGAGGATTAAAGGAAAGCAAATCAAATTCAACGCCCCAGGAAGGAGTTTCATTGCCCCGAGCGGCCCGTGAAAAATGACATTCAGGAAAACCTCATTTATTTTATGGATGACCCTCAAAAAAAAAACAGTCATTATTCCGTTCTTCCGCTACAGATATGCCCGGGATCTCAGGACAGATGTCTAGCATCTTATCTTATGCTAAATATTTTTATATGTTATATTTATTTGATGTTATGAAAGAATATTTACTCCATTAGAACATTCATTATCCATCTCAGTGATTGGTGAAAAAAAATCCTTATCAGAAAATTCCAGAAGGATTTTTTATATTTTTTTTAATAAAAAATAGAGAAAAAAAAGATTTATGTAATATTTAAATCAGCTGATCGTGAACTACAAATTTTTTTTACATATATTTACATGTCGGACCGAGGATGAATTTTTTTTCTTTGCAAAACGTTATTTGAATTATTTGCGGAACGCGGTCTTGAGGATGTATCTGCGCATGTCCTCTCCGCACGTACTTTGGGTAATGGTTTGAGTGACTTTTCATAATAACACCAGATGTTTTTGAGCTGAGGGACATGAAGGAGGCAGGTGCGTTACCCCATTAAATTAAAGATATAATCCTACCTATGAAAAGAAATTCTGAGCTTTTAATCGACAGAAGAAGGTTATACCGGTTTTATTGTCGATATTATTCAATGGAATGTTAACCGTTTGAGCACCTGAGGCTCTTATTATTATTATTATTAAGTGGTTTTTATTTTATTATCTTGGGAAGAAGTAAATATATTAATTCAATTAACAGTTTAATTGCATGAACGGTTGTTTTTTTTTTTTTTTTAAATGGTTCACCCTGCTTTTCCTGGTTTTTAAGTCATCTATAGAAAATATTAAAATGCTTTTTCAGGGTAGGGCAAGGGATAGTAATATTTAAAAAAGAAAAAAAAACACTGGAGGAAGTAAAGGATTGAGTATTTCCTGCTGTAAAGGAGGAGAGGGTAAGATGTAAAGTGAATAATAATAATAAATAATAATAATAATAAAACAATACATAATAATTAATAAAAATAAAATAATAAATATAACAATAAAAATAATAACAATGACACATTAATAATAAATAAAATAAAAAATAATAATAAAAATGAAATGAATTAATTAATAATAATAATCAACCAAAACCCCCTGGAGGCATCTTGTGTCTTACCTTGAGCCTCTCTTCACACCTGGAGTGTTGAAAACAAAATTGTACCTTTGGGGCATCTGTGCTGCACCTGCCTCACACTCCTTGCCTCCTGGGGTGAGGGAATGTTAACTCCAGAGCAGCTAATTAGAATCTGCAACATAATTTATAATATCCATAGGATGATTTACGCCGGATTCAGGGCGAATTTGTCCACCTAAAACAGCGTTCACAGAACCCAACAATATCCAAGCAAAATAAGCCGTTATAAAGGATATGCAAAAACTGTTCGAGGTCACCTCACCGCTTAATAGCCTTCCCTATGGTGCACTCGGGAGCGCCTGGAGTTTTACCTCACGTCCGCCATTACAGAGAGAAAAGAAGAAAACCTATAATGATCGTTGATGAATAGCAGTCTGATCCCACTACAAAGGCGTCACAGAACCGAAATCAGATTTCCTCACCGTGATGGAACCAACAACCCCAGATACACATTGTGGCCTTCATGCAGCTTCACTGTGATCGGGTTGGTGGACAAGGTTTTTGAGAGAATGTAAAAAAATAAAATAAAAAAAAATGAGTTGGGGTATAATAAGGCTTATGTTACCCCCTTAATTTTAAGCGGACAGGTTTTCCATCACCTTTACCCTGCGTTCCTGAGCTTTGTCTAAAGGCCTTAGTACTGCAGAAATTTATTGTTAACCTTTTTTGCATACATCTACCCAGAATCCCTTGTGGTTGTGGCAGCATCACAAGATTTTCCGAGGCTTGTCTGGTGGGTGTAGATTTATAAAGCTTCCGCTACCCCCCCTTTGTTTGTTTTTTTTGCATGGTATTTTATACGTTCTAGATCTGTTGGGGTTCGCACCGTGTGTAAAGGTGAGTCCAGACAGGGTCCTCTGTACTTGTGAAGGGCAGAAAGGGTCCAGGTGATTAAACAGCTGCTCTTCTTTCAGATGATCTTCAATGGGGCTTTTTTTTTTTGCATGGTGTTCTGCACTTTGTGTTCTCTGGTTTCCCACCTCAAGTACAAAGTTGCTTCTGAATATGCATCTTCTTGATTGTTTATTCCTAGGGTGATGCCAACTGGCTGACTCTCACGTAGTTGGTTCTCTTGTGCAGAGGGCATTTGCCTTGCATTTCTCTAGATTGTAAGCTTGTGAGTCGAGTTCTCTCTACTTAATGTATTCTTTTATCTTAGTCTGTTGATTCTAGTCTTGTTATACCTCTTATATATTATATATTATATATGTATTGTTTGAAGCGCTGTGTAAACTGTTGGCGCTCTATAAAGTAATATATTTTGGTTCATGTGACTGACATGTTGATGAAGATATTTTCTCTGTAATGGCAGTGAGCTAAAACGTGAGATCTTCCAGAACGGGGATATCCCGCAGGACTGAATATTAACCGGCTGCCCGTCCTCATTGACTTCAACTCAAATGTTTTTGGCTTAACGAAAAGGAAAGCGTCTGCCCCTGGTTAACTAGACCATGTGGTGTTCTGTATTTACTATTCACTAACAATTAAATATCCTTTATTTCACTCACTTTAAACTTGACTAATGATTAAATAACACTCAGTTTCTGTTTTAAGATTTTTTTTTTGGCTCCCTTGCCAAATTTGCATATATTTTAACCATACCAAAGAAGCCTGGTTAGTACGCATCCAGGCATCAAGTTACCAAGAATGTCCTCAGCTGGACTCCAAGAGATTTCCTCCAAATAAAACACGATGCAAAATCAGTTTGAGATCAACTCAAGAGAAGTTTCCTTTGGGGTGAAATTTTATTTTTTGGTGAAATCCACCACAAGTGAAAAGGTGAGCCCAAACACAGATCTCGTTGATGAGAGTCTATAACGCCTCAGTTGGTTGTTTGAGGCTGCTGTGGTTTTGTCTTGGGTCGCACTCACGTATTTATAGAGACCTTTTCTGCATAAGGGTACAAGCAAACTTTACCCTGTCATTCTTATGCTGTTACCCTGCTTTACATTTTCATGGTTTGCTTTTTGGGATGTACGTCAAAAGCTCTTCTTCATGCTCATGTGAAACCCACGTATTTAACATATCACGGAGCCAGTTAAATGTATGCAAATTTGACAACTAAGCCAAAAAACCCAAATAGCTGATTTTTTTTACCATTATGCAAATTTTTGAATGAAGAATGTTTCTTTACCATCATTAGTGAATAGATAACACCTAACCGTCTAGTTAAACAGGAGCTGACTCTTTCCACATCGTCACGCAAAAACATTTCAGATCGACTCACTGAGGACAGGCAGCTGCTTGATGGGGCGATGGGTTCCACCCAAAGTGTAAAGGTGAGTCCAGATACATACCTCTGTGCTTGCGCATGTAGGGAGCTGCCAATGGGATCCTGCTGACCAGGCATGTAACCAAGCAGTATGGCAGCACAGGGCATGTGGTTTTGGACACTGAAAAGCCCTGAAAATGTCTGTTTTTTCTGGTGAGTAGTGGAGTTAGGTAGCTCTTCTGAGTGCTCTCATTTCTCAAAATGAGTATTTCAGTGGTCCCAGCCCTTGTGGGGCAGGATAAAGAAGATTTGGCCCTCCTGTGGGCCTTATGGTCGGAGAGGGACGAAGCGCAAATCATTGACAAATCATTTGGCAGTGCGGACCCCTGAAGAAAATGAAGAAGGGGACCTGGCGTCCACTTTGGCCTTACGGCACTTTTTATTTTTTCTTCGCAGCGAAGCACTGACCTTGGGGCTTCGATTTAAAAAAAATCTTTGTTTTTTGGCATCACAAAGTGGAAAACCCCCCAAACCAGACCATTAAGTGAGAAGATAAAAAACATTCTTCATTCCACTCAATAACTTTCTTTTAGTTTTTGTTCTTTTAAGGTCATTGGGGATTTTACCAGCTCTTTAACTTAAGAGACGCAGCAAGCCCTGACATTTATCTTCTACTACACTAGGTAAATCTGGTTGGCATGTATCTAAGCCCATATCTGGACTCACCTTTACACTTGGGGTGAACTCCAAGAGACCCCACCCCCAAGAATAAAACACTATGCAAATTAGATTTGAGATCAACTCACAAAGGGCAGTCCAGAACCAAAGTGAGTGGCAAATTTCCGTTGCACGCATGAACCAACTGCATGCATTTGTCTGGACGGCGTTGAGTGTGTTGATTGTGTTTTTGTTATGGTTCTTTTTGGGTGGTATTTTATCCTTTATGGATACGTTGATGGTCACCCCAAGTATAAAGGCGAGCCCAGACATAGATCTCGGATCTCCTGGCCATTTAATGTAGCGGAATAAATTTCCTTTCTGTGTTAGTGCCGGGCTGTTCTTGATGACTTGATTTTTTTTTGTGTTCTGATTTATTCTTTGGGAGGGGATCTCTCTGAGTCCACCCCAAGGGTAAGGGTGAGTCCAGATGTATACCAGCTAGAGGTTTTTGATATGAACTGTAAAGGGCAACATGCATGTCAGGGCTTGTGTGGAGAAAGCATGTCTTATGTTACAGCTCTGGATTCCCCGTGTAGACCACATGAGGCTGTTTCATTCTCTGTGATGACAAGCGAGCTAAAGCTTGAAATATTTCTAGGTGCTTTATGGCAGCTCCCTGTCTTCGATGAGTTCATCTCACGCATTTTTTATGTGATATTTTTCACATTTTCCAAATAAGGCATGTCTTTTTTGCATAGTGTTTTATTCATGGGGGAGGGGGAGCTCTTGTAGTTCACCCCAACTAGAAAGGTGAGTTCTGATGTGGATCTTCTTGCTGAGTAGGCAATAGTTGTGCCTGAATAGTGCTGTTTGGTGTTATTTATTCATGGAGGATGGAAGAGTAAAACTCTTTGTTATGTTTGCTAAGAATTTTTGTCTACTTGGCCAGTTTATCAAATTGCATACGTTTTATTGGCTTCATGACAAGTTAAATACTCAGGTTTTTCTTGCGTGTGAGCGCTTTTATTCACACCTCACAAATTCATCTGCTTTTATTGGTTCTCTTGCGCTCTTGTGTTTGGCTCATGCGGGCCGGATCAGACCGACATGCTGATGGAGATGTTTGCTCTGTAACAGCACAAATTATCTGAAAGCTAATGATCATTAATCAGATGTTTTTTTAATTATTGGGGTTTTTTGCTTACGTTTACTTAGACCATTAGCTGTTATGCATTCGATAACGATGGAAAAGTAACATTCTTCATTCCGCTCTCGGAGAATTTTTTTTTTTAGACCTTTGATTTTCTTTTGACTCGCTTGGCAAATTTGCATAAATGTTCCTGGCTCCACGACATGTTAAATATTTGGGTTTCACGTGTGTATGAGCACTTAGAAGAGCTTTTGAAATGCAAATACAGCTACTAGATGCCGCCATGGTGTATGGAATTTCACCCTTCATGGATATGTTGAGGTCCACCCCAAGTGTAAAGATGACCCCAGACGTGGATCTTCTTTCTCATATGCATTCTAGTTCAGCTGGGTTACTGAGTGTTATGCGTTGGTCGGCATGGGAAAGAAACGTTCTCTTTTTGGCCTTTTGGTTAAAATTAAGCAAGTGACTATGAGGGGGGGAAGGCTTGGTCCTCTGGCCTTAGGACTAGGATAGCATGAAGCCCTGAGGGGTTGTTCCTGTGTACAGCGCTGGGGTTTATGCTCAAGGCCACCTTTAAAATGATGTCCATTCTTACAAATGACGCTACTGCTCCGTATCGTGGGCTGCCCTAAAAGTGTCATTCAACTCAAATAAGCCATAGCAAATCATAGAAGCTTCACTGGCAACATCCAATCGGTGCCTGCGTTTGTGTCACATGTCAATTAAGTATTCCCAGCACAAACTCTGAATGAGAAAAGAAAAAAAGAAATAAGTCGTTCAAAATGAATGCATTTGGCCTTAAATCCCACAGAGTAGGTGGAACGGCACCTTTAATAAGATTTCGTGAAAGTTCTATATATAATAGATGTTGGTCCTCTATGACACAGAGGAGGGCCGGAAAGGAACAGCAATTATCCGTATGCGTTAAAGACAATAACAAATTATATTATAACAAAAAAGATACTTTGTAGAGACAACGGGCTGACGTTATAGCGGGGGAGTCATTAGCGCTTTTAGCATCTTTGCTAAATAACTCGGATACAGGTGCTCATTTTCTTTGTGTCGCTTTATCAGCCGCTCCCGCCTGTTCCATATGGAGAATGCAGCGATTCGGTGATTGCCTTTTTTTTTTTTTCTTCCCCCATAACTACCATTTAGATTAAATCAGGACTCTTTGTAAAGGTGAAATAAAAAGGAAAGCCTTTAAAATTGCATTTCATCAAACAGCTAAATTATACCGCGAGAGCGGCAGCCGCGCTGAATTTCTTAAAGAATGAGCCCAAAAATCGTTCTAAATATTGAAATCAGACAAGGTTATAATTCCAGATTTTAGGGGTCTTCCTATTCTGGGCCTAAAAATTGAAATTGTTCTAATTTTGTACACGGTATTTTAACCCTGGCATATTAAACATAGAATCTTTCGGCAGATCGGCCCCATCTGGCCCATCCAGTTCATCCGTTTTTTCTTAATCAGTCGTTGGTCTTGTCTTAGATTCAGGAGCCGTATGTCTATCCCATGCATGTTTAATACCCTCACTGTATTACCCTCTACCACCTCTGCTGGGAGGCTGTTTCACTTATCTACCACCCTTCCTGTTAAGTAAAACTTCCTTACACCACATCTATGTTGATTCTATTCTTGTGCAAAGGGAGATTTCTCTACCAATTGTCCACCAAGGTAAGAGGTAATATTATTTATTGCTTTATATAGCGCGGTACAAAGGGTAAAATGTTAGTTCAATTGAACTCATCATACGAGACAAAAGTTCTGTCTATTACATGACGGGTAGAGGCTGATATCATAGATAAAAGAATTCTCAGCGTGAGTCATATTTATTATAAACGCTTGTTCTGTGGTCAGAATGTCATAATCGTGATGAAACATTGTTACAAGAGCGCCGCTTATCAGGAGTTTTGTCTCGTCTGATGAGTTCAATTGAACTAACATTTTACTTCTTTCATTGGTAACAATGGGTAAAGCAATCTGCACCAAAACCGAGTCATCATAGATGTTTATGCTGCAGAGATGGTGGTAGATAAGTGGAACAGCCTCCCCAGCAGAAGTGGTAGAGGGCAATACAGTGAGGGGATTAAACATGCATGGGATAGACATACGGCTCCTGAATCTAAGACAAGGCCAACGACTGATTAAGGTTTGAGTCGTTACAGCAGGAGAAACGGGCGACTAGACGGGGGCCGGATGGGGCCGATCTGCCGGCAAGTCCTGGGTTTTTATTTGGCTACATGCATTTCTTAGCACAGATCTGAAATGTTTGTATTCAGATGATTTGGTGAACAGCAAATCATAGACTTGTCCCGGAGCTTATTTGCCTCTAATAAGAAGCAGCGACGTTGCACCGAGTCGTAAATATCCGCCGTCCGCCTGGAAATGCAGTATAAAGAATTGGATTTGGTTTTGGGTTCTCCTCCGGATCGCGTCTGAATTTTCTCATAAGGCTCAAAAAAATGTAATTCCTTCTGCCCGTCGGGGCCGATGGAGCGGGAGCCGCGTCGGCAAATAAACGGATCTGATCCGGTATCTTCCGCGTATGGAGAGGCCGATACGTGGATGTTTGATGTCGCGGCACCCGCTCGTTACATATCCGTCCGCTGGGGCCGACGCGAGACGACAGGAACCCAAACTATGAATTGTTTAATTAACAGGGAAGAGACAGATGTTTAAATGTTTGCCGATTCGGTTTGACAACATTTCCCGTCTAATGGAATTTGTAAAGTTAACTTAATAATCCTGAAAACGGTTAACTAAATAACACATTTCTAGAAAAATCTTTCTGCTTTTGGTACGTGGACAACATTTTTCAACAAAGTGTCAGTAGCTGGCGGGCCCTGTATAATGCATAGTTAAATTAACACCAGCGAGCCGGCCCCATTAGAAAGTACGAGGCTCTGAATCCCGTCACATTCCCCATTCAGAAAATTTGTACTTTGAATAAAAGTGACGACGTTTCCACGAACCAGACCGTGGCGTCGTAACTAAATGATTTGCAGCACGCGGCGCTATCGTCACACCTGTTTAACGATTACAATTACTCTCGACGTGAATGCCGTATTTTTTAAACCACATCTGGTTTCCAATATTTGCATATCTTTTTCAATCACTAAATATCTAAGGAAAACACTCTAGAGAGCTGCAGCGATATAAGTGAAGCTTCATATCCAGGCAGCACGCAGAAGAGAAAAATGAGACGGGTGGCAGCGTCAGCATTATCTAAACAACTTCATCTTCTAAAGTTCTCTGCTTTCTCCTCCCCAACCCTTACAAAGGCTACATGAACCAATCAGCAACAGAAAAATAAGACCAGGCATTTAAAACAGAAGGCCCTGTGCCCCAACTTTTACCCAAGGCACAGGCGTTAGCTTTCAGAGCCTCTAAGAGCCTTTCAACAGACTAGCATGCATCACACCATATGTAAAATATAATATGCAGAACATATGCAAAGTAGTTATACCAGAAACTCACACCAACGTAAACGATCCGCCATCAGAACCACTAATATTGGTCAGACAGGTAGGAGAGTTGGGGTGTAGAGAGTTCTGGTTGTTGACATGTATCCCTAATCAGTTATAGGGGGGCTTAAACATAAATCTAATCTGTAATTAGTGTCTACTGTCACCTGCTGGAAGTATGTAATGCAGTCCAGGGGTCTGCTGTCTGTCATGGGAAATACATCTCCAGGCCCCTCCAAGTCACAGGGGCTTGCGTGACAAAGTTCAGATGGCGGCTCCCACAGAATGCCCATAAAGTGGGTTTCTAGTACATACAAATTGGTTTATTTACTGAAGGATTCGGGGAAAATTAACAGATCCTGTATGAGCCAAGACAGAGACCGCCATTCAGTTCAAAGGAGCCGGAGTAGAGTACCCCAAATGCCCTCATTTATGTTGGTGTCAGGGATAAGTTTTGATGGACATTTCATTAGATGCCCCAGATGGGCTTCGTGTGACACCGATGGTACAGACGCTGCGTCTTTTAGGTACCTTGTACTGCGGGATGATACCTTAATGGAGCCCTGTGTGATGAATAATCCCAACACCCATTTCCCTGAGAATTTATTTCTATTCACTGTTGGCATCCATTTGATTCATTTTCTCCATTCATCCACGAAGGAGGGAAATATTTGTCATGAAGAGGCAGTAAGTGGTGAAAAATGTGGTTAATAGGTACATCCATCACCTGTCAACTGAGAACGCAAACTACCTGCCCCCTCTACTCCTAGGTATGTTGCACATCATTAGCGTGCATGGTGCTGGAAAGAAAGGAAAGGGTTAAGGGGCTTTGGACCCTTGGGCTCATATGATTTGGATCATGAAGCTCATGGACTGTTCCTTTTTTTTCTCTTGTGATTCCTCATACAGCCACCAGAGGGATGTAGATCATCGAGCGCTTAACATTTACACACTGGCTGGATCCTTTCTGTGCGCCTGTGTGTATCTTGTGAAGACAGGATTGGATTAAGTAAATTATTATCATTGTTGTTATTGTTATGACTATTTGTTTTTATTAATATAATTGTTATAATTGTTATTACTATTTTTATTATTATTATTATTATTGTTCTTTTGTTTTTTTATTGTTATTATTATTATTATAGTTAATATTATTGTTGTTATAATAATTTTTATTGACACTATTGTTATTATTATTACTATTGTCATTGTTATTATTATTATTATTCGGTTGCTCCAACAGCACACCATGTTTTTTTCTCGATGTAGGAAAGTGTTCCTTTTCGCTTTTTTTTTTGTAATACATAACTTTTATCTTTTTCCAGTTCCAATAACCAAACTTGTCTCGAGCTGCTAAAACATCTCAGAACATCCGCAATAACCTCACCTGCCTCGTCCAAGTAACCTCCGTCTATAATCGACTCAATCCGGTCCGTCAAGCTTGCGATAACGCAAAGGATGCCCTCCCCTCCCCCGTCGCTCGAACCTAAAGTTCCGACACAAACCTGGATAACGTCAGCCGGCTTCCCGTTGCCAAAGCGTCCCTACGACCTAGACATTTGCCGGTAATTCCGCCAAGAGCGATCCATGCGTCATATTTTATGGTCCGCGCGCTGGGCCCTAAACACGTTGGGGGGGGGAAGGTTCACTTTCTTACAGTAGATCCGTCGCCAGGCTGAGCCGCTGTATAAACGCGTCACGGAGCAGAAAGGCCACGGATGTATCCGGAAGGCTCTCCTTATGATCTCGGCGTTATCCTTCCAGGTGTCGGCTGGAAATAACCTGTTCGAGGGGCCGCGCGGCCGCGTATTCCCAACGCTATCTTTAGCAGCGGGCTGCATCAGGCTGATTTATCTTCAAAGGGCCGGAGCCCCGTGGCGCGGCGTTCCAGTTGTTTTTAATTAGGTCGGCCACATCTGGATCTATAATTAATAGAGATTAGCGCGACCTTCACAGCGTTCGTTATCGAGCGCCGCGGCCTAATGATGGGCTTAGCTGCGGCTCCCTTCGCTTTTCAACAGCTCTCCCCTCCCGCTCCGGCTTTAAGGAGCTCAAAAAAAAACCTAAAAAAGGTACGAGGAAGCAGGTTAATTACCCGGACGGAAGATGGGTTGATATGAAAGTCCCGGCTGCACATTAATCTACAGGAATAAGGACTATTTATGTCCGATGAGCCTTTCATCATAGAAGGATAGAATTTGGCAGATCGGCCCCTGTCGGCCCCCGTCTAGTCGTCCGTTTTTCCTGCTGTAAAGACTCAAACCTTAATCAGTCGTTGGTCTCGTCTTAGATTCAGGAGCCGTATGTCTATCCCATGCATGTTTAATACCCTCACTGTATTACCCTCTACCACCTCTGCTGGGAGGCTGTTCCACTTATCTACCACCCTCTCAGTAAAGTAAAACTTCCTTCCATTCCATCTTAGCCTCTGACTCTCTAGTGTTAGATTCCGGTCTCTTGTCGTAACTTTTCTCCTCCATTAAAATAAACTTCCCTCCTCTACTTTGTTCAATCCCTTTATGTATTTAAATGTCTCTCCCATCCCCCGATCGCACATATTGAGATCCCTCAGTCTTTCCTCTCCTTCTAGACATGGGGTCTCCAGATGGTGGGGTGACTGATATCAGATGACCTTTGGAAACGCTCTTCTGGAAATTTCAAATGTTCCTCTGATCTTCTTGCCTTCTCTGCTGGGTGAAAGACCGTTATGATATTTTATGATATTTCCTCAAATGCCTCATGTGGTTAAATAATATATATTTTCATATTATGTGTTTTATAAGAAATGCGACCACATTTTCTGCACCCGATGACATAAAACCTTGAGAGACCCAAACCAAGCCATTCTGTTAATGGTAAAAATACAATGTAGCGACCCGACGAAGACAATAATCCATAAACAGAAAGGAACGGGGGGGTGGGGGGGCAGCAAAAGTAACGCAGGGGGAACAGTATTTACCAAAACTGATACATTTATTTTTTAGGAGCCTAGAACTTTACACAACGTAACGGTTTAGGGTTTCCGATCCCGTCAACGAGGTGTTTCTGGCCGTCCAATTCTCTATTTATGAAACCACAGGGGACAATAAGAGAGAAAGCTGCAAACCCGAGATACTCCAGAGCCGAGACTCTTAAATATCAGCACCGGGTACTAAATGCTAGGAGAGAAAAAAAAAAAAGTGAAAAAGGTCCTTTTTCATAAAAATACAACTCGTTTTTTGAACCTAAATGTCAGCTTTAAAAAAAAAAAATCAGAAAGGCTTAACGCGCCCGAGGCGTAAAAATCACTCACAACATGGAGGTCATTTGATCTCAAAGAGTCTCCTTTCAGTTCATCCGCAATCAAAATTAAAATTTCAGAGCGTCCTCCGGAAAATCGTCCTCCGAGAACAGGGGGGGAGGGGAACATTGCATTTGTCAGAGAATATCGCCCGTTTCCGAAATTTTTTTTATTAATAAACCAGTTTTGCGGGGTTCTGGCCAGCATCGCTCCACGGCCGAGGTGCTGCGGTATAAAGTAGATTTGTAAATTTGGATTCGTAGGAATTTTAACAAAATTTGTCTGTTTCGTTAATTTGTACAAATCTCTGAAAACGAGGCGGCGCTCCAAGGAAACAAACGAAAACAAAGTGGAAATCTCTGATTTTTTGTTTGAATTTCATGTCGCCTTCTGTCACTCACTCTCTCACTCACTCTCTCACTCACTCTCTCACACTCTCTCTCACAGTGTCTCTACCTTCTCTGTCTCCTTTTCCACACCTCTGTTTCTTGTTCTCCGCTTCTTCTCCTTCTTGGGCTCCTGGAGCATTTGACACCAGGGCGGAGCCTTGGCATGCACCAATCAAGGGAGAGGTTGTCCCCACAGTGTGTCTGAAGGCTCCACCCTGATGCGGAAGAGCTCCAGGAGCCCGGGGTAATGCAGTGGATCACCAGAGAAGAGATCAGAATGATGATGTCATATCTCATCAGTCTTCATCTTAAAGGTGCGCTGACCCTTCTAATGTAGGCTATGGAGGGAGATCCAAAATTGCCACCGGGGAGCTTATTTCACAAGAGAGCGATGTGCCCCCTAGTTTTGTAGCAGGGAGCCTGACACCCCTGGATCCCTGACCGGGATAATTCTCTGACCATTTGTTTCAGGGGTATTTGGTTTAGTTTAGGAAGCGACGCTATTAGGCAAAAGATGGCTGAACTCTTATAATAATTTACTTCCCCCTCTCCCTTTTGCCTGCCCCATCCTTATAAAAGTGGGGCGACGCATTCCTTATTTAATTTATAGTACGCAATAACACCCCACGCATTGGCTTCCGGAGGGAAAAAATAATGAAATTAGATTTTTTTCTTAAGCTGTTAATGCGCGTTCTATTAAGTTCTTTGGCTGGCGAGTTTCAAGATATTGCTAGCCGACCCCTTGACTCGCACCGCGACAAACATCTCATTAACAGCATCGCGCAGCACAGACGCTCGTTATACCGGATTATCTGTTTGGGAAAAGGTTTTATTTATTTTTTATGTATGCTAAATAAACATATGTAATGGGGTTACTGTTCATAGCGTGTTATGTGTATACCATGTGCGCAGCCACGTTAGTGTCTTGTTCTCACGCTCCACGTGATTAGCCGGGAACAGTCCTCCAGGTCGCGGTAGTGGGGTCCTGACACACCCACTCCCCGCCCATTTTCCCCTTAAATGGGGTCCGCCTCCCCACCCCGACGTCAGCGGGTCCGCCCACTCAAGCCAGCGGGTAGTCCAGCGGGATCAATCGTCCAAATTAGGTTATCTCTCCCCTATTGTTGAGTTGCTGATTGCTGCTGATTGGTTCCAGCAACCTTAGGAAGGGTCGGGGAGACAAAAGAAGAGAACTTCAGGTCAGGAAATTGATCAGATAATGCAAAAAACCCCAAAAATATTTATACTGAGCCATAGGAAGTTTCAATAATGTAATTACGCTGAAACGGGAGGAAGGTAGCATTTTTTTACTTTAAGGATCCAGTTATATGGAATATAATTCTTCCATTTCTGGTGACGATGCTCGCAACTTCACCATCTCTTTAAAGCTACGATAGTTATCTTTCCCGCGCATGCAAATTAGAAATTGTACTAAAAATGTATAATTAGCTAGAAGTTGATGTCGCTGGATATTTTAATTTCCACATATGGAACCTTGGGCTGTAATGGAAACATTATCTCAGAATTGTTCACAAGGAATGGATGTTCTTTATTTAACACATAAAGCGATTGGGAGCCTTCTGAGTCAGTATTTAAAAACACCAAGACACTCCGGCATCGTCTTTGCGCTTCGTGGATCCACTCAAGTTCCGAATGTCGTGTTTAAGAAAACCAAGGTAGTATTTATAGACAGAACATTACAGACATTGGGAGCTCGAGAACATTCCTTGCTTTTTTCCTGATACTTTATTGCCCATTTACCTCGTCGTTCCGTTCCGTTGTTGCAGCCCGGTGTTCCCAGCACTAAATTCTATTTTGGGTGCCTTTATAAGCGATTATTTTACATTTAGCGACATTTTACAAACCAACGAGATGCTCACCAAAGATGGACAGCTGCTTCATAATCTAGGAGCATCTCAAGCTTTAACTCTCTTGGGTCATTATGGAGAAGAAATCTCTATCAACCCCAAGGCCATCCAGAAGCAAAACCCAAGGCCAATCACCCCCCATATGAAAGAACCCACAACCCCAGATGGCTATTTCAGCCTTCATAGACCTCATTAGTTGTGTCCAGCTGATACACCTCCACACACCAGAGGCCAAGGAGGTCCACATCTGGATACATCTCCTCAGTTAAGGTGAGCCCTGAGAGATCCCGAAGGGTGGAATACCATACAAAACAAGTTTAGTTGTTGGTTCTCTCATGCCAGGGAACTTGCCTCAAATTTTAGTTCTCGGGAGTCTAACACTCATATGACGATTGAGGTTTTTTTCTTCTTTTATGGCTCAAGAGTTGGCTCCAAGTTGGGATCTGCTACAGGACAGGCTGGAAGACAGTTGTCTGTTCTTGATGAGCATCTCAACTGTGTTTTGTATGACGTTTATCAATGTTAAACTGCTGCTGCCACATCCTCCACCTTTCTTCTGATTTGCTTAGATCACTTGCCATTGGGCTTGTTGCATCCGGAATGGCTACTCTGTTGCAGACCTTTGTACCAAATGCAAACATAGAGAGAAGTTACCATTAAGACCTTTTAATAGTATCGCTAATAAAAAAAAAAGTGTATGGGTCCCAATAATAACTAAACCTTCTTCTAAACACACACCATTAACTACAACCTTCTGTCTCCCGCCTCTCAGCCATTGCCGTATCCATTTAACTCTCTTTAGCACTGAAATTGAAACATGGAAGTTTATTAAGATATTTACAAAGCACCCTGCATCCATGCAGACAGGTGAAATTGTGCACCAGTGAACATTGAAACAGTGAAAGGAGGTGTCAGTTCCCTTTGCCTCCAGTGGGAGCGCTACTGAGCATGTACAGGAAGTGTGCGTAGGTATACTTCCTGCTTTCAGCAGAGCCAGCCAAGGGGAGGAGTTATATGAGACCAAAGTTTAATTTTCTTACCCCAATAACTAAAGAACGCCTGCACTGATTCCTATGCGGTAAAATAGACTGGATTCCATGGAAAATCAACTATTATTTGTGTTTAACTCAAAAACAGGGCTGGAGTGGAATTTTAATTAACAAAACTCAAAGCGAACAATTGGATATTTTAATTAAATGTAACACTCCACAAAGAAATGTAATAGTATCCAAATTATTAGCCAACTCCTGTGATTATTTTTTTTTTTTTGTAAAAAAGGTACATTTTTGTAGTTGCTTTGAATGTCACAAACAGACTAAAAATCCGAAACTCATTTCAGAAGCATTGATACATGCTCCGTGTCAGGCTTTTTAATATTCTTTCTTACAGTAACGTTACATTATAGCACAGGGGGTGGTTATTTTATAAGAGGGACCATAGCTCATTATGAATCTGTCACCATGTTAATTAGCCCCATGGTGGTAATTAGCAGTAAAACTGGGTAACCGAGAAGGCTGCGTGAGCTGAAGGCACTCGTTCGCATTTTGCTATTTTGAGAGGAATTGTTAAATCCTGTCTTTGTCGTTAGTGATATTAAAAAAAAACCTATGTGCGACGTCCATGCTGTGAATCCTCCCTCTCTCCACTCTCTTGTAAGCAAATTTAACAGAATAATGCAGATTTCTGAGAGTTTTTGATTTTTTTTCCCCTCCCGGTGGTAAACAAATTATCAAGTTTGGAATTTTAAAGAGAAAGTCCCACTTTTTAATTTATTTTTTATTTTTTAAACTGCCTGTAGGAGTAAAAGTTTGATTAAACTTTAAAAAGTCTCTTATCGCGCTGCATCCCGGGAAGCAATGGAAGGCTGAGGATTAAATCCCCCCGCAGCTCATTCAATTAATAAAGATCTGTGGAGCAAGGAAGAGGCATTGTGAGGAGGGGGGGGGGTGAACTATTACATTACTACATAGAATGTTCTAGAATAAAAGATAAAACAAGTGTAATTACAACTCAGATTCATCATACGTGGAGCCCTTTAAGATCTTTGATTTGATGGGGCAGACATCTTTCATCTCTTCTCCTGCCGAGCTGTAGGCTTGACGGGGGGGGTTGTGGCTGAGAGCAGTGGGAGTATGTGGAGCAATATCCAGCCCGATCCTCTATACATTAAATGACCCATGGAACCGGGTTTACAGATTAATATACATAGAATAAATGAATTATTAACGCACCTTCTCTGTATATAATGGGAGCAGCCAACTTAAAACGATGGTCGTTTCACCTGTTTAGACCTCAACGCCCATCTGAAAGTCTTACCATTGATTTAAATGGGAGTGCTTTGCTGCTACTGATTGGCTCCTTAAGCTGTCATATATATGAGATTTTTCTGTTTTTGAAGAATGTACGTTTTTTACAGAGGGTTGGAGTTATTTAGAGAGAACTTTAATATTCGTTCTTCTATAGTAGGGGTTTCAGGGACATTTGACGTCCCTTTAACTTCTTGTTCTAAGGATCTGCATGATTTTGCCTTCCCGTTAAGGTATTGTTCTCTTATTGTTTAGTTACTGATTGTTGCTGATTGGTTCAGGCAGCCTTTGTAAGGGTTGTGACTACAACCATTCCTCTTAAACAGAAAATATGGCCCATGAACTGATACAGTAATGTCGGTCGATGTCGGTATCTCATTTTGTCCCAATAAACTCCCTTTATCTGCAGACCTGGAGGCGCCGTTGCTGTCAGTCATGTGATATTTTGGGTGATTTTCCCGGCTCAAACACCACACTGAGCTGATGCTTTATGGCGATGCTAATGAAGTCCGTTCCTCTATAGACTTTCATTAGTCAGAGAGTCTGGCTGGGTGATTAAGACTGAGCCATTCTATTGTTCCCCACAGGCAGTATGATAAGGAGTCGCGGTGTTTAGTAGATCGGGGGTCAGATAACAGAGCGAGAATCATACAAACGGCTGATATGCAGCTGCCTGAAAACAGAATATTATGGGGCAAAAACTACAACTGGGGTAAAAAAGAAAACAAAGTGAGATTATACGAAACATATTTTACACGGGGAATAAAGAAATAGGTGGGAGATCTCTTTTAATTGCTAAATCTAGTTTAAAGAAATAATAATCCACCCCCACTAACCCACAAACAAAAACTTTAACCTACATTTTGGCTTTGTTTCTGCACTATTTGTACAATAAAGGTGAATTTATAGGGTACAATAGTTTTCAGGGTACAAAGACTAATTTCTTCCTATCAATTTATACAAATTAACAATTTTACGTTAATAATCCTCAATCTCTAGCATGGAATATTTTTAGGGGATTTTATATGATTCTATTCCTCTTGTGTAAAAACAATACGTTTTAAGTATTTCTGTGTTATTTGTACAGAACCCTGAAGTCCTTCCGAAGGGGTCACGGAATCAAGTACTATTTTTCACTAATAATACCATATCCAGAAAACACAAGGTTTATATCAGAAATGCCTGGAATTTTCACAGCGGCATTCCATGTTTCTGAAGAAATTGCATGTATTCGCGTAAAAATTGGCTTGTTTCTCCGTGACCTGTGATCCAGTCTCAGAATTTAAAGATATCTCGAAGGACCTCAACTCAACCCAAGGTGAACAACAAGAATCCATTTCTATCTTGAGCAAGCAAAAAAAAAATTCTGCGATTTTAAAAATTATTATTTTTTTTTATTTTTTTTTTACCAATAATTCCGTTTTTCTCATCGAGATAATGCATGCGCCGCGTGATGATGTGGCAGAGAGAGCCTTGCACTTATTTCACAGTTTAATTCACATTTTTACGGCTGGGTCAAAAGTCTTCATTTATTAAGTAAATCACAGGAGAAATAAGTGCGGCGAGAGACGCTTTAACTCTCTTAATTACCTTGATTAAGATTCTGTAGCGAGTACGCGGCGGTATAATCAGGTACATTACTAAATTGCTGAAAAGCCGTATTATTGGATAGACGTCAGTCTATTGATGGATAATTTCCAATGAGCTTAAAAAGGTGACTTCATTTTATAAGGAATGCGAAGAGTAAAACGATGAGGACATTTCTTCTCTTCATCGGAGTGCATTAAATTACGCATTAGAAATGGGCTAGATTAGTCAAATTTGGGATCAATAGAACTAAAATGATGAGGAAGGTCCTGGGGTCATGGTGGTCAACGTGCCGGCTCTGGAAGACACATAAGACTTTGTAATTCATAACTGAAGCTGTAATTAGCCAAATACACTGACAAAAAACTCTTTTTCTACAAAATAATTTAGAATTAACCCCACTCACACTGAAATAGACAAGTATCCAGGGCTGTTCCTTGGAAAAGAGTCATCAGGGAATCAACCACCCCTACGACGTTTGTCTCCACTTGGGAGAACCTCAAGTTTTGGCGCTCTTGTGCCATCAAAGAGGAAACATTTCCATCATCATAGTAGTCAGATCTTGGCCAAAAGGCAGTCCAGAACCGAAATGTAAGGACGATTTCCCCTACACGACAACCCTACAGCAACCAACAACCCCAGACATACGTTTCAGCCCTCGTTGGGCTCATCAGTTGGGTATGGTTGGTATTTCTCTTGACACAAGCGCACAAGAAGGTCCATGTCTGGATTCTCCTTTCCACGCGGGGCGGACTTCAAGAGATCCCTGATACCTTGAATGGGTTTCAACCTCGTCAACTACATAAGACCACTCAACGGGCCAATTAAAAGTGATCTCCCCATCCGACTCATTAAACCCTATGGAGGAACATGCCGAGTCAGCAAGAGTCCTCCATAGTTTCCATCCATGCCAAGCTTCCTTTAATGGTGGGGTGCGTGGATATGACATCATATCCCAACGGCCAGATGTAAGGACAGCGGTTCCGAGGGCAGTGGCAGGTTAAGGTAAATACATCAATGTTGACATAGATTAAGATATAATTTTCCTAAAACTGTTGTTTTAGTCCCTGGAATAAATATTTTTCAGACATATGTTAAATGCAGAAAAGAATTGCTAGACCCTGGAGTATAAAAAACATTTGAAATCCAGATAGAAATTCCTTCATTAAAAACGCACTCAAGTCGAATGCCGTGTGTAGTTTAACGGCATGAAATCACAGATTTAATTTTCAGTGGAAACAATCAGGATCCTTATCCCCCCATCTCTCAATGTAATAGCCGTGAAATAGCTTAATAGAACAGAAATGAGGAAACTCATAAACCTATGAACCAAAAAACACCAAACAAGTAAGCAGAAAAGTTCACAAAATACTCGTTATATTAAAAAAAAGATGAAAAGATTTTCATTATCGTCTTAAAAAAAATCAACTAAAAGGTTTTTCGACAATAAAATATATGGGTATTTTTTTACCAAGTAAGCAGAAAAATTATTTTATTTTATAGGGGGGGGTTAAGTGAATGAAGATGTTTACAGCATTAACTGATAAGTGGATCAGCCTCCCAGCAGAAGTGGTAGAGGGTAATACAGTGAGGGGATTAAACATGCGCGGGATAGACATACGGCTCCTGAATCTAAGACGAGACCAACGACTGATTAAGGTTTGAGACTTTACAGCAGGAGAAACGGTAGAGACTAGACGGGGGCCGAATGGGGCCAAATGTCTCTACCATAACTTTTGTTGAGTAACCTGCTGACCACCACTTATACAAGTCACTAGTTCTGGAATAAATTAGAATGTATGAAAAGAACGCATCATCGGCCCACTGATGAGCTCACAAGTTGCTAAATGAAAAAAAAGTATCCATTTCTTTTACTTTAAACACTTCGTGAATCCGTTTCATTCCACAGGACTTCTGGATTTTAGTTTGTGAAATAAATGACAAATATTCTCAGCATGAAAATAATATTTTCCCATAAACTTTTGAAATATAATAAAATAAATATTTAGAAATCTTGTTTTATTCAATTATTTATTTATTTATTTTCCTTTTTTTTGTAACAAGTATAAAGACTACTTCAGCAATTATATATTTTTTTTATAAAAATATTTTTGTCCACCGCATTTAGGGTCAAAATGCACAACTTATTAAAGGCTATTGCTGAGCAAACAGAATAAAGCGACATTCTTTAAACCTTGAACGACAATATAACAGGATTCTATAGCGTTACAGGTCCAACGCGAAGCGAGCCACTCAACGCGCTTATAAAGTTTATTTTTTTATCAAAATCTATAGCTTTCTGACTTTCATGCTTGAAAAAAGGTACTGTGAGTCCCAACAGGACATTAAAGGTTCGTATCAACTACAATTTGGGGGAACAAAAAATGTATCATTTATTGGGCACTGTTGGGTTACAAAAAAAAAAATAAGAAAAAAAAAAAAATAATAATTTTGAAATATAATCAGCATGTCGTAAAAAGCGAAAGAACATTTCATACGGACTAAAAAAATATATATTAAAAATAATAATAATAATAATAATAATAATAATAAAAAATAATAATAATAAAAAAAATAATAATAATAATAATAAAAATAATAATAATAATAAAAAAATAATAATAATAATAATAAAAATGCTATTTCTTTCTCGAGGATCCGCATTCTTTCTCAGGTGCCACCAAGTAAAACATCAAACGCAGAGGCAACTTCACTGATCTTAAGAACATGAATTTTCTTTCTCCAACAGAATAAAAATAAAGTCTCTCTGAAAATGTCCCTGTTTTTATATTTCACAAAGGATTGCACAATTTGCTCTCTTATGATTTAAAAAAATGATTTTTTTTTTACAAAAGGTATTTCTTAACAAGCGCTTTGCTTTTTTATTCCTTAAAATGCTGGCAAAATGTTCATTATTGCGCTAAAACCCCAATCATCTGCCCCTTTTGTAGAAAGTGATGAAAACCAGGCAATCATTACAAAAAAAAAAAAAAAAAATACAGGAGTCGCGATAACAATTAACCATTGGAGATCAGAGCGGTTAGAAATAAAATAAATTACTATCGCGTTCGAGCTTCGTAAGTTTAACAAATCAGTTTTGGATCTTTTCATGAAGAAACTAACCCGGATCACATTGAAAATGACGTTTTTGTTTTCATTGCTTATTTTTATATTGCGTGATTTGATGCAGATTGTACCGTTTATGTATAAATGCCCACCAAGTGGTTGTTTGTGATCTTAATTGTGCAAAGAAATGTGAGCTTTTTGACCATTTTGGGCTGAAATGTTGACTTCGCTCTATTGATGGCGACATTATTTCAACACACAATGTTAGGACATGCCAGGTCCCACCGTACAGGGAAGCAGGTAAGACCGTGCCTTGCGTTGCCTACTGACGAGTGACAACTAGACAGGGCAAATGGTAGTAGACGGGGCAGGAGACGGCTAGCAGAAGTCACAGGCCGATGGTAATGCTGGAGACCCTTTCATAGGCGGCAAGGTTGGAGACTCTTAGACTGGTGGCCAACTTCACCACCAGTATATGGAGAACCACAAATGAGGTTGGTGGGCAGGCAAGAGTTTGAGCCAAAAGGCTGTAAAGATCTAAGGTGAGGTAAAGAGCAAAGTAACCAACAAACCCAAAGTCAGGACCTGAGATTCAGGCTGAAGAGTACAGAGTCAGGAGAGGTTCGGGACAAGGAGCTGCATGGGAGCAGGAGCTGAATGGAGATCAGATGCATCAAAGTAGCGTAGGCTACGCCAAATTAAACAGCCCACCTCCCTGCAGACATATTAATTAAACAGAACACTTGCGGTTCCTCAGACATGGAAAGTCCTCCGAGGAGAAGGTGAACCCACCGTACGTATAACTAATGGCCAATATAGACCCAACAAGCCATGGCATCAGCGCACACCCAGCTAAGCAAATTGCATGAAACGATATTTAAAACCAACTCTCCTGGATGGAAATATTGGGAATTCCGGCACAACATGCGCAGAAATAAGCCGCGGGTAGATCATTTAATTACAACGTATATCCTGGTCCTTTATTTGAGTTCCCAATACAGTGTAGAATCTTCTTGTTCTTATAGTCGGGGGTCCCGGGCAGCAGCGTTTCTGGTGGGCTAAATGCTCTGTGGAGACTTTTGGCTCCTCGGGTCTCGTCACGGACATTTTGCCTTCCCACGCTTATTACGATGCATGAAAGCAGGTTAAATCCATTCTTTTGCACAAAATGTATATATCCTACAATGTTTCCAGCGCATTACAAAGAGTTTACCCCGGGGGGGCGCAGATAAGGACACTCCGGGTGCATTTGTATCGCGCTTCCAATTTTATACGTCAGCTTCTTTAAGCAATAATTATGTAAGAAAAGGGTGAAGGGGGGATGTTTAGAATCGTAATATTTCACATCTGAGAATAACAAATACTAAACTATGTTTTATCCAGCATGAAAAATCCATTATAATTATGATTTAGTGGCATTCCCTGCGTCAGGCGTTAATGCTCTCCATTCTCGGCTGGGAAGAGATATATACATTTTCAGTTCTGAGATAAACATATATTTTTCTGCCCTTGAGTTTTTTTTTCAGGTTTGTAAAGTGGGCTTTTAGGGTGTTTTCCTTATTTTTTTTTTGCGTAGAACACGGTGGAAACGTCCAAAGCTGTAAGTCAAGCTTTACTCATTCCGCTCCTCTCGGTACGTTAGAGACTTGCTATTGTGGGCTTAGAGAAACAGTAGGGTGACCATCAGCCGTTTTCTGGTAATGTCTGCCCCCCTGCAGTGTGTGGGGAGGATAAATAAGTAATGATTCCCGTCAGAGCGTTCATACACCTTACTTACTGCAGGGGGCAGCACTTTACATGGTGTAGTGCAATGGCAATATACCGCCTTGGCTGACTGGATCAAGGAAGGTTCAACAACCCCGATCCTGCTTGGACCTGCTTAGGGAGCCCCCCAGACTGCCTATCTGCTGTGCTCTTATCTGTCACGGCCCTCCGTACAGAATACTGAGTTAGGCCATCACATTCTGGTAACGTTGTAACATAGTAATTAAGGTTGAAAAAAATACCTAAATTAATTGTGCCCCCCCCCGTCTACCAATCCTCCTGCTTCTGATCCAAAACAGGACCAAAAAAAACACCAATTAACCTATTTTTTTCAGATTTTGCCACTTAGAGGAGAAAATTCCTTCTTGATGCCGAAAGACAATCATATTTATCCTCGGATGGAGAAGCTCTAAAATATGACTGTTTATTCTGTCATTTATACCCCCGTAGGTTCTGCTTTTACCCTTTTTGGAGGCATCCGGTGCATCTGATAGAACCTCCTCTCTTGGCGGTGGATTCCGTACCTTTACTGCCCTCACTGTAAAGAATCCTTTCCTTAGCTGGGTCACCATGTGAGAGAGAAGAGCCTGCAAGGTCAGTCCTGGGGGGTAGCTGGGGTAACTGCCCCGGGTCAGGCCTTGGGATATGCGTCATGAAAGAAAAAAAAATGGCCATTGAGTAAAGCCAAACCGAAGCCCAGTTGTGAGATTCAATCAATGGATGGGTGGATGGACCAAGCGGCTGAGTAACCATATACCCCTGTTTTTTATGATATTCTAAGTTTGTTTTTTCCCACAAACATATAGAAAGATGTTAGATGTCCTCAGAATACAGCCATACCTCGGTAGGACCCAAGGGAATCCTGTAATCTGACACAATGTAACCGGTGACCCAGGTTCTTCTAAAAATTCTAAAAAAAATATGTGTGTGCGTTCTAAAAAATTCTCTGAAAATCCCTCTCAGGTCGTCTGCAGTTCCATCTCATGCATCATAGCGCTGATGTCACGTGATAGGCGCAGCACCGCATCGTGACATCTCCGAGCTGACACAGCTGTCACCTTTTCCGCAGGCGTCAGCGATAAAGACGGTGGGTTTTATGAAAACCGTGAAACCTGACAGCATAAATTACACCGAGTAAGAAAACCAGAAGAAATTAACGGGGTTCCTGAGCCAATATCTATCGCTTCTCCGAATGATGGATACTTCAGCTTCCGTAAAAAAGAAAAAAAACATTCTTAGCAAACAACTTCTTGCTTACATTCCTGGCGCTCGCTTACTCTCTGCATAAATTTCATGTTTTTTTGGGGCGATTCGTAGGTTTATTCTTATACTTTACGTTTTTTTTTCCTGAAAATATTCTAGAAAAGTAAAATTAGAATCTCCTTGTTTTCTTTTGATGGAACGTAACCCCTGTGATGTAAATTATAACCTGCGATCTGGAGATTTCTTAATGAGATCCTGCCGAGGTGGTAGGAATTGCTTGTTTGTCATATTTATATACTCGCGCTTGCCGACAATCCAAATGGTTTATGATGTCGTCGGTGTAAGTATTTATCATACCCCGGGCTTCCCGAGTATTGGGTTTCTTTTCAGAGAAATACTTACTTATTCCTCAGAACAATAAGTTACATAAATCACCTTGATCTTATTCTCTGCTTACTTTTTTGAATTGCAAGAAAAGATTCCGTATCATAAATCTTTGATACGACGAACCGGTTTCACCTAAAAAAAAGAAAAAGACAAATCACATCAAATTTAGAATAATAAAATACAGCGGTCATTAAAACACCTGGGATTGTTAGGATATTGTCTTGAAGAACAGAACAGAAAGTAATACCAAAGCCAACTAAGAATAAGACGCTGATACAAAGTATCTCTGCCGAAAGATGATTTACTCAAAAGGAGCTTAAAAATCTTTAGGAAATACACATTTAACACAACCCTTACCAAAAAATTACTGCAGTTTTTCTGAAGTAATACTGCAGTTTTTTGGACATGAAAAAACGGCAATACTGCACATTTACCGCACGTTTTTTTTTTATATTGCAAACCTACAGTTGTAATTCAATGTGCTGTAGCTTTATTGCATTTGTTCTTCCTTACAACAATAACTGCAGTAACACTGCAGTACAGTGAAGTACAAATGCAGTAAAAGTGCAGTAAATGTGCAGTAATAATGCAGTAAATGTGCAGTATTGTAGTTTTTTCATGTCCAAAAAACTGTAGTATTACTTCAAAAAAACCGCAGTAATTTTTTCGTAAGGGAAAGTCTATATTTTAGTTGTGATGCATGACTTTTCATAAAAGAATAAGCAAACTTCAGGACACAGGAGGTCATGTAGTCTAAAAACGTTACCTTTTTATGTGTTTTATTAATAGTCTAGACATACTACGTAGAAAATAAGGGGTTTGTGATGGGTTGGTGCAGTGTCGAGTCGAATGTCTGGCTCGCCAATTTCTAAGGAACCCAAGCTTAACCCCTAATTGTGTCCTTTGGGTCAGGTTCAGTCTCTCTCTGCTGTCAAGAACCAGGCCGGGCTCTTACCCCGAGATATCCGGGCTCTATCTTGACTCGGCTCTCCCTTTTCCAAATCTCCCCATTTCTACAAACGTGATATTATTTATCCTTCGGAAGGTCCAGATGATCTCGGGTTTGGATGGTGGTAAAAAATACCAGAAGCATTGTCTGGACAATAGTGAAGCATAACGTTTTCCAGTATCTTATAGATTCCTACGATGGGAAATCTAATGAAGATACACTGTGTTCTTTTTTATATATATATTTTTTTTATATGTTTTATATATATATAATTATGGCTTTATCACGATAGCAACAAATAAAATGGCCTTATTGGTTGGGCCACTTTTTAAGCTTTGCACCATAATAACTTTATCTGTGTTGAACTTATTTTTGGGTTCTAGAGAAATAGTTTTTATTTATGGAAGTTGAAAAAAAAAAATTCTGGTGATAAATAATTTGTTGGCGTAAACAGGAAAGAAAAATATGTGTGACGTGCTTTGTTTTATTAATATGGATCATTGATTTCTTGTCTCTGTTATATGCCATATTTTGTTGGATTTGTAACTGAATTATTCATCCATCCACAAGGCTCTCATCGTGATTATCTAGATGTTACATAGTAAACTAAAAAGTATTATTTAAAAAAAAAAATAAATAAACCCTTTTCTGGAAAAAAAAATAAAGAAATATATAAAATTTCTCCAAATTCTTAAGTTGATTGATTACTAGTTGTAATAAAGAGTTGCTTCTTGCCAGAGTCTCTCCCATGATGCATCTGTGTCATTAGATATGTACAAAGAAACAATGTATCCAAACTGCTTGTTGACCAAAAAAAAAAAAAAAAAAACCAGATGGAACATATGTTGGAAATTCTGTATTGTGTCTTCTTGTTTAAACAAATCTTTCCAACCATTTGTCTGTTTTCACTACAAAACCAACAATTTTTACCATAAACAGACTTTTTTTCTTACTATTACTTAATCTCCAGCAGAGGTTTTTTGGGGGAAGCGCCTTATTAAGCAATGATTGTTTTTTTTGTTGTTTTTTTTTTTGCAATTTTTTTTAATGTTCCTAATTAAGTATCAGAATAAATGTCTGGATTATTTTTTTGTTACAGCAAAGAAATTCAAATGAATAAATTATGGATCTTGAGCAGCGAGCAAATTATGGTCCAAGTCTGCAGTTCCAATAAGTAAAAAAAACAACTAATATTCTTTCAATAATTTAGGTGGCTTTAGATTCCAAACTCTGTGTGAAAGCTGAGCGTTGGGTCTTGTAGAACACGGTGTATCTACTGAGATCGCGTATAATGAGAGGAGACAGTTGGAGAGATCTGGGATGATGGCGGCTGCTCAGAAAACAAAAAAATAATAGTTTTGAGAATAATTGAAAAGCTTCAGGCAGGAGGCTTCAGGAAGGAAATTTGTTGTAGTTTGCGGGCGAGCGTAAAAAATTAATCGGGTTAAAATTCATGAATCGGTAGCACGGGCAGAAAACGCAGGAAAAGATGGCGCGGGCGTTGCGGGAACGACGTCAACTCACAAAGGGTTAAAAGATACGATAGGATAAATTATTTGTAAGTCGGATTCAAGAGGGAAGACAACACAAAGGTCTGAGGAATCAGAATTCGTGAATGGAAATAGAATTAATTCTGGAAAACTTGGCTAAAAAGCCGACAATCCCAATTTAGCTAAAATTTGCATTTTCGTGCATTTTTTGTACCATTGTTTTTGTATTATATCTCAACGTTGTCTGATTTTCCCAGACATACCAACTTGATCATTGTATCAAGAAACAAAATTAACCAATATAAAAAAAACATTTGTGGGGTTGCGTGTGGTCAACATTTAGACTGGAATGACATTTCTGTCTATTTCACGAATAGAATTTCTATTTTTGTAGATAACAGTAAATTGTGTCAGTTATAAAGTCAGCTCATGATGTGTGGGGGGGATTTCATTAATTGGGGGAAAAGTCAGAGAAATGGGGGATGGGATTCAATAAATGGGTATTGAGTCAATGGGATAAACTTGGGTAGGAAAAACAGAAATTATAATTTTGAGTCAAACAGGCTCAGATTGGGAAAATTCAACTTGGATGGTATTGGTTAACTCTAAATTAATCGTGAAACCGTGTGCAATGTCAAGTAGCTGCTGCTAAAGCTCATTGGGTATTTGCATGCGTTAAAAACGTTATCGATGCAAGATCTGGAAATGCGATGAGTTAGATCTCCGCCAATTCATAAGAAAGATGAGGCTGAAGAGGATCACGAAGAAAAGCTACAAAAATATAAGAATGGGGGGGTATCTAACTAAAACTGTGTTTATTTAGACAAAAAAATAGGCTCGTAAGGGGTGACCGCAGCACATGATGCAAATACATCCAAGATCAGGAAGAGGTCCATGCCGGTGAAAGCTATCAAGGGGTTTTTTTCACTATTTTTTTAGGGAAAAGGTGTATCATGTGACACAAAACAAGCACTGATTGGTTGTCACTGGTTGTGACCAAATGTTGCTCATCTACCCAAAGACTGAAGAAGCTGACGCAGAGTCCCAGCATCCGCCATAAAAAAGCCGTGAGATTTACCAAAGATTCCGAATCAAGCCCAGGAAGTTCCCAGGTATGACTGCAGGTGGCGCTACACATACATTAGTGGCCACGGCCAAGGGGGCCGCTCACCAAGCGGTGGCTCTAAACCTTAGCAACTCTACTGTAAAGTTTTTCAAGCGGCCAATGGAACGCTCCAATCACAATGGAAGCGCGTTGGACCATAGACTCTTAAGGTTACTTTGATACCAATGCCCTTTATGTGCAGCCAATGAGAGGCAGCGGTGCTCAGTTGGCTTCACCTCCTTCCCGTCATATAATTTTCCCTTATATATATATAGGTTCTAAATTTGTCACATGATTACAAATCATGCACCATAGTAAAATGGGCCATTTTTCTCTAAATATATACATTGTTATGATTGTTACCAGTCATGGCTCAGCAAGTCCTACATAATGGCCGTTTTTTGGAGGAGAGTAATTTTTTTTTTCCGCCCCGATCTACCTATAGTACTCATGGACCGATGAATAATATGTGGTACGGCAGCTCGATTCCTGCATCAATTCTGAGAACCCACGGAAAAACCGACAGCCTGATTCCGCTATTCCACCCGGTGTGACAGTGACAAGTCCGTACCCCGCGCCTGTCTAACGATACCTCATTTATAAGTCATACATTCTGCTGCGGAGACCTCTCGTTACTAAGATAAAGGGACACGATGGCTTATTACAAGGAATGATTGGATGTCAAATACGTTGACCTCTCTGGAACTAATAGACCTTACGTCCAACGTGCAAAAAATAAAAAAAGGTATTTAATTTTTACTTAAAAAAAAATAAAATTCTACAAAAAAAAAAACAAAAAAAAACCCCATGTGTGGAATTCTCCAGGACGTATATTTTATTTATTTTCTCTTGAGAAGCTGAAATCTGAGATGACAGCTGCCCCCCCCAGCCCACCCGGCTGATTCTTGGAGGGGTTTGTCGGCAGATATAAGAAATACCGGCGAGCGCAGGTATGGGGGCTCTCGTGGAAGCGCATTGTGCTGGTTTTATCTGCCGCGCACACATGTGAGGCGTTAGATCAATCGGAGATGTTTGGCGCGGAGTTTATTCAGAATATTCAAAGTTGCTCTTTTGCAGCGGGATTGACTTGAAGATGCAAAATCCGGCAGTTTTCGAGCTCATTTGGTTGTCAATAGCTTGATTTCTTTTAAGCTGAGATCTCCCTATTGTGCGGTCGCTGAAAAAAGTGCATAATTGGCTACCGTCGGCTCGATGTGGCAATTCAGAATCAATGCGTCAGGAACGCTTCAGCGGAGAATACTGTGTTTACAGCCTAAAATAGAAACCGTGGGCTCCGGAATCTTGTTACATTGGGATGTTTTTAAAAAATATGAAGTCATAAAATAAAAAACACAATTGGGGGGGTTTAGGTGCAGTGTTTCAAATACAACATGTAATTACCTACCTTAGCTATTTCAGATGGGGCACGCGGCAAATTAACTTACCATTTTTGGCACAAAAAACCCTAAAACAATAGAAATTAACCAAAACCTGCCAACATATTGGCCCCATCCGGCCCCCGTCAAGTCGCCCGTTTCTCCTGCTGTAAAGACTCAAACCTTAATCAGTCGTTGGTCTCGTCTTAGATTCAGGAGCCGTATGTCGATCCCATGCATGTTTAATCCCCGCACTGTATTACCCTCTACCACCTCTGCTGGGAGGCTGCTTCACTTATCAACCATCCTCTCAGTAAAAGTTTCTACCTTTTTCCTCTGTCAAAGGGTGAGGGAGGTCAAGCCAAAAGCTGTCAGTCTTCTCCTGGTGTAGTAACCCTAGATTTATTGAAAAAAAAAACTTCTTGAAGCATACAGATTACTCTTCCAATTTTAAACTGGAAGCTGTATTTTTTTTTTTTTTTTGAGACAATTCCTTTAAATTTGTAATAAATCCCTATTTTAAAATTTTTCATAAAATTGAGTCAGTCTGTTAGCAAACTGGAAGATTGTACAATCGCTACATTATTACTAAAAATGTTACATATTATTGGAGTCCCCTTAACAAAATAATGAATTATGAAAGTCCTTTGTAAGTTTCGAATCCGTTCATCAAACCTCATCCAACATTGCATGCTACCGATTGGCTGCTTGAAGCAACCAATCAGTGGCAGGATAATGCTCCCATTTAAATCAATGGGAATTGTTCCCATGCATGTGCACGGGGGTCTCATTAGATCCCTGACCGCAACATGCGCTGTTCCTGACAGAAGGTAAGTAAAGCTAGGGTGGGGGGGCAAATGTATTTGGGGGCTTCTGCAGAAATGGACCTGTCAGCTATGAAGGTATTTAGGTGAATATAGTGGCTGGACTGGCCCTTTAAAGTATATATATATATTTCTATCACGTAACCAAGAGTTCAGTTTGGTTCAAAGAAATCTATTTTCCGATATTTAAATATAGTATTACTCCCGGGGGATATAGGGATTTCTTGATTACATATGATGTTCTGAATTTAAAGTGATTGCATAATTTAATCTGGGAAGTAAACATTCTTTAGCGGAAAAAAAAGTAAAAAATGTCAAGGACACACTTATAGAATTCTAATAAGATTTAAATTAGGAGAAGTGATCCAGACAAATATTTACCACGACTACTCGCTACAAGACTGCGCAGGCTGTATAACCCTGAATAACCTATACCCCCCCCCCCGACCAGCTAGATATAGACCCGAGTCGTGTAACCCCCCCATCACGTATGGTTGATAAAGTAGAAGTTAAAACCCCTATGTTAACGGGAAAATTCCTTCCTGACTCAAAATACCCTCTGATTTCTCACTGGATCAACAAACTCAAACCAATCCCCCTCCGTACAACACGTTATATCCCTGTATATTCCTCATATTATATATTATATACTCTCCCCCGTATAACTAATCCCATCCTTATAACCCGTTGTATCCTGTATATTCCTCATATTATATATTATATACTCTCCCCCGTATAACTAATCCCGTCCTTATAACCCGTTATATCCTGTATATTCCTCATATTATATACTATATACTCTCCGGCCGTATAACTAATCCCGTCCTTATAACCCGTTATATCCCTGTATATTCCTCATATTATATATTATATACTCTCCCCCCGTATAACTAACCCCGTCCTTATAACCCGTTATATCCTGTATATTCCTCATATTATATATTATATACTCTCCCCCCCGTATAACTAATCCCGTCCTTATAACCCGTTATATCCCTGTATATTCCTCATATTATATATTATATACTCTCCGGCCATATAACTAATCCCGTCCTTATAACCCGTTATATCCTGTATATTCCTCATATTATATATTATATACTCTCCCCCCGTATAACTAATCCCGTCCTTATAACCCGTTATATCCTGTATATTCCTCATATTATATATTATATACTCTCCAGCCGTATAACTAATCCCGTCCTTATAACCCGTTATATCCCTGTATATTCCTCATATTATATATTATATACTCTCCATCCCGTATAACTAATCCCGTCCTTATACCCCGTTATATCCTGTATATTCCTCATATTATATATTATATACTCTCCATCCCGTATAACTAATCCTGTCCTTATAACCCGTTATATCCTGTATATTCCTCATATTATATATTATATACTCTCCGGCCGTATAACTAATCCCGTCCTTATAACCCGTTATATCCCTGTATATTCCTCATATTATATATTATATACTCTCCGGCCGTATAACTAATCCCGTCCTTATAACCCGTTATATCCCTGTATATTCCTCATATTATACATTATATACTCTCTGGCCGTATATAAAGGCATCTGTTGGATCTGATAGCGCAGTCTCTGTGGGGAGCGGATTCCACATATTTACTGTTCTTTCTGTAAATACCTTTCTTCAAGTTTTTGTCAGGGGTTCCCATTATTATGTGGGTATCATTTTCTGCCCAGACCGTCTCAGGATAATTTTCAGAAGAAATTGGGGAGAAATCCAAAAAAAGCAATAATAATAAACATTGTTCTTTTAAAGAAATATGATTAGAATAATCATCCAAATCTAAAATTGTCTACATTGTATATTAAATGTTTTTTCAAATAGCAAAGTAGTAAAAAAATAACAAAATAAATCAGTGATCCGTTACTTTGTTTCCTGTAATAAGTCTCCCTGTGAAAACTTTTTTCGAAGTAGTTGTTTAAGTTCCGCTTTCATGATACATTTTTAGAATTTGTCTTATGATGGAGAATTTAAGGCAGAAGAAGAGGTTCCTCTGTCCCTTAATGCCCCCCCCCCCGGGATAGGACCGTCCATGGCAGGCGGGTTGACTTTTACCAAGAACGGCTGAGTTACTGGAAATTTTATTTCTTTCTGAAATGAACAAAGTTTTCTTGGACAACCGTTATGTGCTTTTCTCTCTTTCTGCCCCACAGGGCTCTAACCCAACGTTCAAAACACAAATTGCTAAACTCGTGTCAGTTGGCACAGTTTATAATATTTTCTGCTGCTTTTTTTTCTTATCCTGCAGCTTTCTGGAAATTGCTTGCTTTAGTATCTGCTTACAGCGGCCTTCAAAAAATGGCAAACATTCAGAGAACAAAAAACGAGTGTTTGTTCTTTTTTTACCCCAGTTGTAGTTTTTTGCCCCATAATATAAAGTTTTCAGGCAGCTGCATATCAGCCGTTTGTATGATTCTCGCTCTGTTATCTGACCCCCGATCTACTAACCCCCCCGACTCCTTATCATATAATATTTCAATTTAAAATAAAAAAGAAACGTATTTATATATATACTCCACTTCTAGGGAGAAAGAGAGAAAATTGTGTTCAGTTAAAATAAAATTGATGTACATTTGGCTGCTATAGCGGTATCCGGGATTCACTATCACCCACTGGCTTGTAGTTTTGGGCCAAGTCCCTTTTTCTAAGTGAGAAAACAAACGCCTATCAAAGAGCTCTTGCCCTATCCATGCCTGAGAGGGAGAGACAGATGTCTGAGGAAATCATTTACATCTCATTACCCAGCATCCCTGGCAGCGGAGGAAGTCCTTCACGCTGAGTGATTCTAGAACTGGGCTCATTTTAGACTTTTGAGAGAGCTCATGGTCTACATTTTAGTTTTTTCTTTATTTAGTTTGTTTTCACTGCGTTTCGGGGGAAAAACATATTTTTCTGAATTTTGGTTTTCAGTGTTTATGTTTAACAATGTATCAGCTCCTTACTGCGTGTATTATTATTATTATTATTACTAATATTATTATTATCATTATGATTATTATTATTACTAATATTATTATTATTATGATTATTATTATTATTATTATTACTAATATTATTATTATCATTATGTTTATTATTACTACTATTATTATTATTATTATTATTATTATTATCATTATGATGATTATTATTACTATTATTATTATTATTATCATTATGATGATTATTATTACTATTATTATTATTATCATTATGGTGATTATTATTACTATTATTATTATTACTACTACTATTATTACTATTATTATTACTAATATTATTATTATCATTATGATTATTATTACTAATATTATAATTATCATTATGATTATTATTATTACTAATATTATTATCATTATGATTATTATTATTATTACTATTATTATTATTATTACTATTACTATCATTACTATTATTAATACTTATATTATTATTATCATTATGATTATTATTATTATTACTAATATTCTAATTATAATTATTATTCATTGCTTTATAGAGCGCCATCAGATTCCGTAGCGCTGTACAGAGGGTAGACAGTAGATAACAAGTAGTATATAACATAACCAGGTGACTTACGGAAACAGGCGAGGAGGGCTCTGCTCAAATGAGCTAACAATCTAAGACACGGAGATGGATGCCAAGACTCACGAGTCGTCTAACAAGCAGGAGACACAAAAGAGGAGCCACGGTTATGATTTAGAAGAAGAGTAATCAAAGAAATCATCTAAATAAACGTCTTTCCAGGTAACTTCAAAACAACCAAAGAAAGTGTAACTCTCCTGAGAGGGTAATGGACACGTTGAATGGCCTTCCAGTAGAAGTGGCAGAACCTAATCCAATATCTAATAATTTGTTCCTTCTCTCACTTATATTTTATTATTAAAGTTGTTAACTTTAGACCCCATCTCTTGCATAATTGTCTAAAGGGTAGTAAGTAAGGGTAACAGCCTCCCAGCAGAAGTGATAGAGGGTAATACAGTGAGGGTATTAAACATGCATGGGATAGACATACGGCTCCTGAATCTAAGACGAGACCAACGACTGATTAAGGTTTGAGTCGTTACAGCAGGAGAAACGGGGAGACTAGACGGGGGCCGGATGGGGCCGATCTGCCGGCTGATTCTTTGCTGGTTAACAAACACAGATAAGTACCGGCCGGGCTCTGTGTGATAAATCTGGAGAACATTCTGATGGCAGACAGTTGACTTCATTCCGTGAAGAGGGTGAGTAATTCAATTAACCTCGGTTTTCGCGGACCTGCCAGCTGTACTTGTGCCCGGTTAGCGCGTCTCTGTACCGCAGATATCACAATATACGCTCTCCTCCTGCTCCATATCCCCGGTCATTACTCTGCGCTGTGAGGCAGGAGTTTCAGTTTTTGTGACCTTAGACGCCAATGCCAGACACCCCGCCGCCGCCGCCGTCGCCGTCAAAAAAAGATGCCTAAAAACTCTAAGTTAGAAAAAATGATATCTGAGGCAAAGACATGGTGACGAGATACGGATATGACGTGGATTCGTAGAACTTCTGACAATGGCCCCCAAAAACACTGCAATGCGTAAACTGCTCCCCCACCTGTCGATCCGGGCCGGACTGGCGAGGAAGCTCTGGCCCTTTAAGGCCAGCGGCCATCTGATGGAGTGGGTGCAGCCGGGCATCTCCAGCCTCTGGCCGCTCGCTGCAGCACCCACGGGGGCCGATCAGGTAACTATGTGGCACCAACAGCCAGCTGCCCCTTCCTGTCAATCATAAAATTTTGCATTCATTGGACTTTATCGCTCGTTTCCTAATTTTCAAGTAATTTTTGATAAAAAAAATATATACGCCAATAATAATGGGAGAATTTTTTTTTTTATTTAGATTTTTACCATGATTTTTAATCAACTTTGCAGGTAAAAAAAAAAAATCATCCCCAAAATGTGTTCTGATTTGGGAACCATCTGATTTGAATCAATTTCCACCACCGCAGAGTAATATAAGAAAGCGAGCTCAACATTTTGCAAGTTGCCCTCTGCTACCTACCTATCACTCCAGCCGCTAACCCCCCCAATCCTCCAACTAAACTCACAACATAACCTGCAAAAACTCCTGTAATAAAAAAGTCTAAAAAAAACGGTAACTAAATTTAAAGTTTTGTTTTTTTTTTTTGTTTTTTTTTTTTGTAACCATTTTCTTTTTTCCCCCTAAAATTTAATTCTGTTTTCAACAACATTTCTCTCACAGTAATCCGCCCGGAAATCACATATTAAAAAATGAAATGTAAAAATAAAAAAAAAAAATGAAATGAAAAAAAAAATTTAAATGAAATATAAAAAAATTCAAATGTAAAAAAAAACTACATTAAAAAATTGTAATGTAAAAAAAATGAAATGTAAAAAAAAAATCAAACGTGGAAAAAAAACCATTATATATATCCGCATGATATAAGGCCGCTTTATTTCGTCTGGATGAGCGCTGCGGCCCGATCTTTATTCAGAAGGAAGATCCGCGCACAATGTATCATTTTTATAATTAGTAATACTTCCTTATAATTAGAAGTTGCTATAAAATTTTAATAACTGAAATAACTTTATCTGCTTTTTTGTTAACTGCTTTTCTCCAGATGAAGGAAATTTGAATAAAAAATGATCCACGGTGTATATTCCATAACGCAGGAATCATAAAAGCGATGCTAACGGCCTCTCCGCTAAATAAATAAACCGTAAAGCGAGTATTATGCGGAATTGCATCGGAGGGATGGTTCGGGCGCCGGGCCATCGAGTGAGCAGCGCTAGGGGAAGGATTAAACCGTAACACAATGCATTCCAAAGTGTTACTCGCCCCCTGGCACTCAAAGAGTTAACGATGCCCTCATATCCTGATAAGTTTTAGGATTGTGTTTATGGATTAAAACGAGCAATGTACAGAATGTATATATATATATATACGGTATATATGTATTAGAAACCCCTCCCCCTTATGTGTGTCCCGAGAGAGCAGTCGGATTAACCCCTTAAGGACAATGGGCGGTCCCTAAACCAATTGAAAACAATGCATTTTGGGCCCGTACATGTACGGGCTTTGACATTAAGGGGTTAACTTCCTGTTTTTAGGATCTGCAGGATTATTCCCCCCCCCCACTAGGTTTTCTCTCTAGCTGATCGTTGCTGATTGGCCCAGACAGCCTTTGGAAAAGGAAGGAGAAGAGAGAGAACTTCAGGAGAGGAAATTGATCAGATAATGCTGGCTCTGCCACAGGCTGCCATCAATCTCGAAAAACCCAGAGGTTTCAAAACGTTATTTAGTTTTACATCTTTTTTATGTTGGTCCAACGAAAGGTATGAGCTTCAACTAAGAGGGCGGTGGATAAGTGGAACAGCCTCCCGGCAGAGGTGGTAGAGGGTAATACAGTGAGGGGATTAAACATGCATGGGATAGACATACGGCTCCTGAATCTAAGACGAGACCAACGACTGATTAAGGGAAAACAGGCCAGCTAGATGTGCCGCAAGGGGTTAATCTGCATCCAGATGTCTCTATACAGTCTGTAGACGTTATTTTTGGCCTCATATTCACAGAGCAAAGCAGAGGAGGGATCTATAGAAATAATATTAATAACCTATTTATATATTATATATATTATATAATATTATTATTATTATATATTTTACATTTATGAGCCTCCCACTGACAAAGTGTTCAGTAAGAGGATAGGCCTTCCAGCAGAGGTGGTGGAGGGTTAAAACAATGATCTTTAATGTGAAAACGTAATTTAATTTTGATACATTTTCATAACAATCACTTTTTTTCTCCTTAAATATCATATAGCAGCGTTTACGGCTGGATCTAATATGTCTAAATGAATTTGAAATAAATACAGGTTTTCATTATATTATTCCCCCTTCTGACAAATGTGCTTATTTTTTTTTAATTTATTTTTCTTCAAATCTAAAAGGAGCTTTGGCTCCCACACAGCAATTTATTATCTTCCATCCATTTGGTATTTACCAGTCTGGAGGTGGAGGATGTAACAGTGATATTTTATTTAGTTTGTTCCCGAGGTAAATTAACATTATTTGATTTTATGCCTATGAGCTAATCCCTGATTTTTTTTAAAAAGGCACAAATCAGACTAAGGATTTATTTTTATTTAATTCCCAAATCCAGATCCATATTAGATTCTCGTTACTGCAACAGATTATTTAAAGAACAAAAAAAATAATAATTAAAAAATTATACATTTCTGGCTACAAATTTACATTTCAAAAAATTTATTAAAAGTTCATTTTAAATCCTAAAATTCCTTGGTTGGTAATAAATGAACCTAAAAGAAAAAAAAAAACAATTATTTTTAATTGTATTTTTAATACTGTCGGAGATTTTAAAAAAACCCACATTTTTACCTTAGTAACCAGCCTTCTGTGTAACGGTGAAAAAGAGAATTCTAAATATTCTCAAAAAGAAAAAAAAAACAGAGAGAAATTATTTATGAAAGGTCAAGAGGTCAAGAGGTGTAGTTTGTATTACGGAAAAGCATTAAAAAAAATAAATAGGGAAAAGTTTCCAAATTCTAAATGTTATTATTCTGTAAAATAAATCAATTTATCTATTTGTGTTTAGAAAATAAAATAAGAAAACTCCCCTTCCCATATGCAGCCGTCTTTACCTCCTGTTCTTAGGATCTCTCCCCTGTTGTTAAGTTGCTGCTTTTTGCTGATTGGTTCAGGCAGCCCTTTGTTAAAGTGGGAGGGGCGGTGAGAACTTTAATAGAAATAAAGCTGGTTCTGCCACAGGCTGCCACCGATCTCAGCTTCCTGAACAGGCCAACGTGATAAAAGAACGAGGGAATCGATCGGACCCCGTCCTGCTGTCGCTGATAGAAGCCCTGGTGTGAAGGAATAGGACCCCAGTGTGAAGAGGGGGGTAATTAAGCAACAGGAGGACCCCAGTGTGAAGAGGGGGGGGGGTAATTAAGCAACAGGAGGACCCCAGTGTGAAGAGGGGGTGGTAATTAAGCAACAGGAGAACCCCAGTGTGAAGAGGGGGTAATTAAGCAACAGGAGGACCCCAGTGTGAATGGGGTGGAACACTCTGGGGTCAACAACGAGCTGGTAGGAAGGAGAACCTCGGGGTAAAAGGGTATTTGGAGCAGTTCTGGTTCTGGTTCTCTGGACAAGGTGGGTCACCACCAGCCCAGGCCGACCAGTTATGGAAGCTGACCCAGACCGGCCACCGAACACACCGGGGAAACTGCGCCAGTGACTCCCACCTTTATTATCCCTCCTGGGGCAAATCCATCACTAGTGTGTGGCTGCCTGCTGGATACACGGCTGCCAAAGAGTAGAGCATCTTCCCGCTGGCCGATAATCATCCGCGGTCCGTTCCCACACGGAAGGGAAGCGTTACGCGCATGTTTATTATTTATTAATGTTGGATTTACTTCCAAACAAACGGCCTTCGGACGGAGGAACAAAGAGCGATTCCGATTCATCCGTGACTCACTACCTGCGTGACACCGACTCCACGTCATTATTTACTAAACGCCGCTCTCTATGTGTCACGCGGGTCACGATCTGGGTGAGATTACTGCGCATGTAACCGGGTAAATCCCCCGCGCTAATATTTCGATCCATACATTGTGCTCCCCAGATCCCCAACTCCTGTATCAACATCATATGGCACGGCTTCCGACTATAGTAATCCAAAAAATACACGGACTGTCAGTGTGCTTATATATATATAATATATTATTATTAATAATAATAATAATAATAAAGCTAAGGGCATACCCAACATGCACTAGTTTGATCCCAAAACGGACGCACAGAGAGATTGCAAGAGATTAAATCCATAGATTTGCAAAGTACTTAAAATAATTATATTTTCCTTATTAATTATTATTATTTATTTTGTATTATTATTATTTTTTATTTAATATAATTTATTTATTATTATTATTATTATTATTTAGCTCAGTTTCTTATAAATTGCCAATTTTAAGAGTTTTGACATGAAATTAGTAACTCGGAGCTCAGCTTGGCAGATCTTTCTGAAACTTTGTAACCTGCGGGCTTCTGACAGGTAGACCATGCGCGGTCCCCGCCGCCAAATTCGCCCGACAGCTTTGAAATGTATGTGATATGTTGCGTTCGCCGCTCATGCTGAACCGAATACTCCAAAGGTAGGAGAGGCGGCTGCTTCCAGCGCACGCACGGAGCTCAGGTTTCCATGGTAACCATTTTTCTTCTCTCAATATGCTCGCAGAGGCTTATATAATTTAAGCAGAATTACTGTTATTGATCAAATGCTGATTTATAAAATGATTTGGACTTAAAGCAGGAATATCGGGTTGCTCTTGGTACGGCTGGCTTTCTCTTGGTACATTTTCTCTATTTTTTTTTTACTTCTGTGAAGCGTATTGTAATTTCTACGTATTTATTGTAAAAATGTTACCATTGTTTAATGTAAAAGGCTGGGTTACCAACCACTTATTCCGCCCCGTCTCTAGGAGGAAGTCCATTACTGGAAGAGAAAATTCCTTTCATTTTGTAACGTTCTAAAATTCTATTTTTTGTCGTCTTTATCACCACTGAGCTCTAAGGGCATTACTCGCTAAATAGTGCACTTGTAGGCGAGTTCAAACATTGCATCTGATAACATTAACTTGGAGGAAGCTCCTGTAGGAACAACTAAGTCAACCCCTGTATAATGTATAGATAAATCAGTGAGCCGGCCCCCTGTATAATGTATAGATAAATCAGCGAGCCGGCCCCTGTATAATGTATAGATAAATCAGTGACCGGCTCCTGTATAATGTATAGATAAATCAGTGACCGGCCCCTGTATAATGTATACATAAATCAGTGACCAGCCCCTGTATAATGTATAGATAAATCAGCGAGCCGGCCCCTGTATAATGTATAGATAAATCAGTGACCGACCCCTGTATAATGTATAGTTAAATCAGTGAGCTGGCCCCCGTATAATGTATAGTTAAATCAGTGAGCCGGCCCCTGTATAATGTATAGATAAATCAGTGACCGGCCCCTGTATAATGTATAGATAAATCAGTGACCGGCCCCTGTATAATGTATAGTTAAATCAGTGAGCCGGCCCCTGTATAATGTATAGATAAATGAGCGAGCCAGCCCCTGTATAATGTATACTGTAGTGCAATTTCTGCGCTGCACAGCTCCATTATGGTCAGTCGGTGATGGCAAAGTCGGCAGGGAAGAAAAGGGAGCTGAACGGCTGTTGGCTTGTAAGGAAAAGCTAAGGGTTAATGTGAAAGAACCCCCCACCCAGCAGCCTGCAGCTACAGGAAGAGATACTCTGCAGGTAGGAGCTGGTATTTGTGTCAGTGGCAGCCTGTGTGTATACAGGTGTGTGCGGGTGCGTGTATGTGCGGGTGCGGGTGTGTATGTGCGGGTGCATTATGCCTTTGTCTGCGTAACTCAGTACAGCACAAGCACACAGATGTAGAGATATATTTTGATGGATAATCGGTTATCTGCGGACATTCAGTTAGTTAAGTGAACTTTATGAAGTTTTGCGAGAAGTCTGGGGGTTAAAAAAAAGGCACCATGTTTGTTGAAGGGGAAAGCAGTAATCCTGTTCAGCAGCCAATGGCTTGGTGATGCACTGTGTGTGTGTGTGTATGTATATATATATATATATATATAATACATAAATAAAGTAAAATAAAGTAAATCAATATCATATAATATAGTACATAAATATAATAAATATAAAATAGAACATAACTATAATACATGAAATAACTCAAATACCAAAATATAATATTGTATAAAAATATAAAAAATGTAAAATTAAATAAATATAGTATAGTACATAAATATAATAAATACATTTAATACCGTAAATATAATATAATATAGTAAATAAATATAATATAGTACATAAATATAATAAATACATTAAATACAGCAAATAAATATAATAAATATAATATAGTACATAAATATAATAAATACATATAATACAGTAAATTAATATAATATAGTACATAAATATAACAAAGTAAATAAATCTAATATAGTATATAAATATAATAAATCCATATAATACAGTGAATAAATATAATAAATCTAATATAGTACATAACTATAATAAATATAATATAGTACATAAATATAATAAATACATATAATACAGTAAATAAATATAATATAGTACATAAATATAATAAATACATATAATACAGTAAATAAATATAATAAATACATATAATACAGTAAATAAATATAATATAGTACATAAATATAATAAATAAAATAAACATCTTTATATTCAGCCGGGTAACACATTAACTTGTTATATCTGTTTATATTCTCAGGACGCGGCACCTGGATACAGACACATCAGACGCATCTCTGCCAACAGCTTAGTCAACCAGCAAAGAATTCATTGGACTGAACGTTGAAAACATGTCTGAATGATTGACTCCTCGCTCTGTTTGTGGCAGAATGGAGTCGACGTCCCGTAGTGTGTCATTTGCTTATTTACCTGTGACGTCCGCAGCGATTTGCTTTTCAGGCTGAAACACACAGATTCGGGCTCTCGGAATCGGCTCCTTTCATAACGAGTCGATGTGATCAATGGCTTCCGCTTATTATCTTTGTCTCTTTTGTATCGACGATTATTGAGCCGTTTCTTTGCTTTGATGGAACTGTCACTCGAGAAAAAACTTCCTGCTAATTAATAAAGCATTTTTTTTAAAGGATCTCAGGTTTTTAAAAATACTTCATGGCGCAGATTTCATTTCTCGCATGCGTAGAACATCCTGGGCGCTCCTGCCCTTCAGTTCTCAATTAGTTGCTTATTTTTTTATATATTTTTATATTTTTTTATTAAAATAGGAAATAGTAAGACAAACACACGAGCAAGGAGCAGTATTATTGCTTTAAAGGCGCTGTTCCATTTAGACATAGAGACATAGAATCCGCCGGCAGATCGGACCCCATCCGGCCCCCGTCTAGTCGCCCGATTCTCCTGCTGTAACGGCTCAAACCTTAATCAGTCGTTGGTCTCGTCTTAGATTCAGGAGCCGTATGTCTATCCCATGCATGTTTAATACCCTCACTGTATTACCCTCTACCACTTCTGCTGGGAGGCTGTTCCACTTATCTATCATCCTAAAAGCACTTGTCAGTATGTTAAAGAAATGATCTAGTCCCCAATATTGTATCAGGCCACATAAATCCCCATAGTTCCGTGGCAGATCAGGAGTGCTCAGTAGTGCTCCAGTTTAAGCCAATGGGAGCTAAGCTAGCTGTGGCAGCAACCAATCACATGTACCTAGCAAAACATCCGCGTTCACATAGCATACCTATGATTGGAGGAGAAGCTTTTTTTTTCCAGTTTCCAGGGCAACAACCTATCAGTGATTGCTTTACTGACACTCAGCGATGATTGCCAACGATTTGTTATGGAGAGGGAACTAACGTTTCATTGGCCAGAGCATTCTTGAAATGATTAGAATATTGTGATGTAAAGGTTTATGGGCATGCATGCGCAGAAGAGGAGGAGCTACTGCTAGCCACTCCCATTTGCCTTATTTGGCGCTTTTGGATTTAGGTGTACTGTCACTTTAAATCACTACCTATCCGACAGTTTATTCGATACAAATGTATCTATTTTAACAAAACAAAATTATGTATTCTCTCCCCATCAGGTGCCTATCTTCCAATGATTTATTCCTCCCCTCATCCTGCGAGATACCCCGATATCTACGGAATTAATGCGGGGCTCGGCGAGAATTCTTTTGCCACCGGCTCCGACTATTACAGTTTTTTTTTTTCTTCTTATTTCTGAAATGTCAGTAGATCAAGTGAGATGCAAATTGTACTTGACATAAAAGATGTGTTTCCTTGTAATATGCAATAAAAATGCAACGCCCGGCAACCGATGTAAATCACAGAAATAAGTTTTTCAAATAAGTATATCTGTGAAAGGCGGAATCAGTAAAGCTATAATATAATTCCGCCTTATAGTGATGAACCCTTCTGAAAAATAATAAAAGGCGCTCATTCAAATTCCGGATAAATAACGCCAAACAGATTGCGAGCGGCTTTATGGCTTCGCCCCGGTATTGTATCCCTGCCTTCCCGACGTTCGCCGTTTTAATGATATTAGAATAAAGTTCATTATTTTATTCATCTGCCGAAAAAAAATAAAAAAAAATATATATATAAATATAAATATACGTTTTTCATTGGCCGCTGAAAGAAATCTCCCGTTAAGAAGCAAAACGGGGTCATCCCTGCGGCTTTAATAATAGAATAACCGGAATAAAGTTTTAGAATCTCGTGAGCGTTACGGGTGAAAAACGGGAATATTTTATAATCGTAAAAAAAAAATCGTTTCTTTTGTATTTTCCCGATTTTAAAAAAAATGGACGTTTAAAGATCATTAAGCGACTCTTTAAAAAACATAGATTATTTGTCAGAAATATATAGATATTTTTTAAATATGGGGCCAACGACTGATTAAGGTTTGAGTCTTTCCTGCAGGAGAAACGGGCGACTAGACGGGGGCCGGATGGGGGCCGATCTGCTGGCGGGTTCTATGTTTTTATGATACTCTTTTGCAGTTGATCGCCGCTGACACCATTGTTGGACCCTCACATCTTTTGGACCCTCACGTTTTACGGACGAGTCCAGATTGATTCTTCTTTCTTCTCTGTTCCTGGATTCAGAACTCGGCCGTGCGATTAAAGGAGGAACACGGAACGTGTTCTATGTTTTTGACACGTGACGTGCGCACAACACGGTGCCAGCCTAGCGTTGCCCGATCCTTTGGTCTCCATAGACTATGAATTATAAATATAAATCATAAACCAATCACTTATCCAGAAAAAGCCCCGGTACCAATGGCGACTCGGACTACTATGCAGGAGGAATCAACGTCCAATTAAAACTCATTAATTAAGACTTGATTAATATTTTTTTTTTTAACGGGAAACATCAAGTCTTCACATCAAGACCTCTTATCGTTGGTCATTAACTGATGCCTGAGTTGACGATGATGATGATAATGATGATGATTGATGTTACTTTCGCACCAACTCAGAATGGTTTAACCCCCCGGAGACTGGAAGATGAAACGTATTTGGTTTGCGCGGAAAACCCAGGACCTTCGTGGGGAGATTTATAAAGCCGTGCCCTTCCGTTATTATGAAGAAGCGTTAAAGTTCTCGCACTCCAAGCGAATCGAGGCCGAAACAACCCCAGCTTCTTGAGTTGTGGTCAACGTCTAAACTCCCGACGGCTCCCGTCCCGCCCGCCAGCTTGTCTAATCATCGCAGGACGCGGGCCTTCCTCCCGGTGAGTTATTTCAAGCTCCGGAGCAGCGAGAGCGGAGAGAAGGGAATGAGAAGTACTTGTAAAGCGTTTGAAAGAATTTATTGCCGAGAAGGTCTCCCGGAATATCGTGGCATTTAAGGTTTTTATCGAAGACATTGTTTACCGCCCCTTGTTTATAGAAAGTTCAGCGAAGACGTTGCTGCCTCTAAGCACTGAAAGAATACTTTTATCAGGCGTTTCTCTTGCAGCCGATCCCCACACATCTCTTTTAAAGGATTCGGCTTTCGGAAAAGCCAGCTTCCTTTATTGCTTCGCAGAAGAATTTCTGAGCGGTTTTTAATGGCGTTGGAGTGCGGATCGATTCGCTTCTATCTCAGGTCCATCTATCACTTTTAAATGGCCGCTTCCCTTCACTGCACCTTGTTTGCAAAAAATAAAATAATAATAATAATAAAAATAAAATAATGATAATAATAAAAATAAAATAATGATAATAATAATAATAATAATAATATGTTCTGGGAATGATTAGTAACTTTTTTTTTTTTTTTTTAAATGCTTTTTCGTTTTTGCCAAAATAATAAAATAGGAAGAAGTCATCTTGTTTTAAAAGAAAATTCCTAACGTACTGAGGACGACAATTAGTTAACTCTTCATTTAATTTGAAGGAGCCTGGACAGAACTGCATAAAAATAAATATCACACTAACTTTCCGTTTACTTCCTTTTTTTCACCTATGGTTGAATTTAACACTTAGTCTTTGACTAAGTGTTAAATTCAAGTGTGTGATTTTAAACAAAGTGGTCGGCAGAGAAGGTAGGGGAATGTTTACAGAGTGTGAGAGAGAGTGAATGAGAGTCCAAGAGAGTGGGAGAGTGAATGAGAGTCCGAGAGAGTGAGTGTGTGAGAGAGTGTGAATGAGAGTCCGAGAGAGTGAGTGTGTGAGAGAGTGTGAATGAGAGTCCGAGAGAGTGAAAGTGTGTGAGAGAGTGAATGAGAATCCGAGAGAGTGAAAGTGTGTGAGAGAGTGAATGAGAGTCCGAGAGAGTGAGTGTGTGAGAGAGTGAATGAGAGTCCGAGAGAGTGAGTGTGTGAGAGAGTGTGAATGAGAGTCCGAGAGAGTGAAAGTGTGTGAGAGAGAGAGAATGAGAGTCCGAGAGCGTGAGTGTGTAAGAGAGTGTGAATGGAAGTGGACCAACACATTTCAGATGAAGATTCTGAGTTTTTTTGCTTCATTTTCATCCAATTCGTGGGGGTCTGGTCTTGTTTTCAAGGCTTCGTAGGAAACGACTAATTTACCAAAATTTGGTGAATTTGTAATTCATATGAATCTGAAAAAATATAGAAAACAGTTGGAAAGTTTGATTCCCAGAAGTTGGACATCGGTCGAGATGCTTCTGGGAATTGTACAAAGGTGATTAGTTGGTAACGTGGATATAAAACATATAAAAAAGTCCGCCTGGGATATAGAATCGATTCTCTGATGCTCTGGATAGAAAAGGAATATAAAATTCAGCATTTCTAAACTGCTACACTGAGTTATTCTAATACCCCTCCCCCCCCGCGCACGATTACAGAACTTAAATATTTTATGTTTTTATCAATGTGAAGCAGATTGGATGCTTATTTTGAGCCCAAATCTGATGAATAAATCAAATCATTTTTTGACTTTTTGTAAAGTTTGTGCTGAATACAAGATGATCTAAATCTGACATATTTTTTTTTAAGGGAAATAAATAAATAGCGGGATGTCTGTCTGATATTATAGGGAGCTCATCGGCTTCATAAAATAACTCTTTATAATCTATTACAAATTAAATAAGTAACATAAATGTATTCCAAGTTGGATTGGAATTCGAAATTCCATCTGAAAAAGGGACCTCTGAAGTCCCCAAAACTCAAGCGATTCAAGTATTTTTCAATGTTGGCCCAATAAAGTATATGACACTAGAGGGTCAGAGGCTGAGATGGAATGGAAGGAAGTTTTACTTTATTGGGAGGGTGGTGGATAAGTTGAACAGCCTCCCAGCAGAGGTGGTAGATGGTAATACAGTGAGGGGATTAAACATGCATGGGATAGACATCCAGCTCCTGAATCTAAGGCGAGACCAACGACTGATTAAGGTTTGAGTCGTTACAGCAGTTGTAGGTTAATCTTTTCTACATTTCTCCGATCAAACCTCCGATGAATGCGTTCTGTGTGCCATAATGATGTCACTGTAAGTCTTATGATGTATATAAGAAATCTGTGATGTCGTACAGTGACAGAGTCTTTCAGCTAGGATGGGGTTTTTTTTCTCTACGTTGTAGCCATTTTTGGAGCTTCCAGCTGGACATCATTAATTGTTGTAATTTTGTAGCACGTGTTTAGATGAAATCTGTCCTAGATGTTCGTGTAAATTGAAAATTCTCACCCCGCGCCAAATAAAAATATTAATGCAAATATTTTCGCGAGTATTACCATAGTTAAGGATTTTCTTTTCTTCCAATCTCATTTCAATCTGTTCGGATTCATTCCCTTTTAATTTGATCGGCTGCGGGGGATTCTATCCGTTTTTAATGGATCGTTTTGTTATAATTAGCCATAACGCAGATTTCTAGTCGTTCCCGCAAACATTTCAAATTCTGTGAGTTATCGCTGGGTCTGGCCTCAAAATGTATCAGATTCGCCCAAATCACCCTAAATCCACATATATTCATGGAGTTTTATTTAAAGCATGACAGCCAGCCTTAGGTTTGTAGTATAATAATAGCCGGAAATATTTTTTCCACCCCTGTGATCTCCCGGGTAGGATAATAAAATATAAAAATCCGATTAACCTAAATGACCTACTTAAAAAAAATGCAAATCTAACGAACCAATCAGAAGCAACGTCAAGTCGGTTGCTATGAGAATTGGGCTACTTTTACCATTTTGGACCAAAATCTCTTTTCACATACAATCCTCTTAGGTGCAAAGTTGCACAATAACCATAGCAACCAGTGTAATATTTCCAATGTCACCCCATTTATCATTAGAATTCCCATTTATACATACTTCTCAAACTGATAAAAAATATGTAATAATTAACCCCTGTATCCAATTACACATTCATTTCTTTGTTTCATTAGGTTTATAGTTAAGACGGATTTCCTAATAAGACTTAACCATCTGTAAGATCATTCAGCTTCTCTAATCTTTCGTGGAACGTTATCCAACCTCATTCTATTCTCTCAAAACGTGACTTTTATGTTGAGGACGTCTCTCCGTCCAAGGCTTTGGGGCTCGAGCTGTCTGTTAAGGGTTAATTGGGATATACGATGTATCCTATCCTTATCATAGAGATTCTCTAGATATTTCATGTTGACCAAGTCATCGAACAATTGCAAAAGTCGAGACGCTTTGTCACGTATCGAGAGTCTTTGGAAAGAGATCTAATCGAGCCGATCACGTGTAATAATATAATATAATATAATATTAGTATCATTCTATATTGTATTAACGAGCGTAAAGAAAGAATAAAGGGGAGATTTGGGTTATTCTGTGTCCGGTATTCATCTCATCTGAGAGGCCATCTGTTAGATGCGATAATGTAACTCTAGGAATCTCCGTAAAAAGCGTCCTTCCGGAAACATTAAAAGAACAGAATCTGTTTTCCTACTTTGATGGAAATGGAATTATGTGATGAATATTATCCGTTTCTCTTATAGGACAGGGAGCGCCGTTCGTTAATGGAGAGTCGTCTGATAACGAGCGATAACGAGACTGAATTACTCGGAACCAACAGTGCTTGAATCGCTCGAGTCAAACCAAGTTACTGATGAGTTGATGTCAAAAGGGAACCTAGTGCCTGCTGGCAGATCGGCCCCATTCGGCCCCCGTCTAGTCGCCCGTTTCTCCTGCTGGAAAGACTCAAACCTTAATCAGTCGTTGGTCTCGTCTTAGATTCAGGAGCCGTATGTCTATCCCATGCATGTTTAATCCCCTCACTGTATTACCCTCTACCACCTCTGCTGGGAAGCTGCTCTACATTTCCCCCCTAGTTTTATCGCTCACCAGTGACACCGGTTCTCCTTGTGCCATGAAATCATTTTTTCGTTTTCTTCTTTGTGATGTTGTTGCCAGCTCGTTCTGCAGGAGATCGCCGGCGGACGTTTATATCTGTGCCGGTTTATCCCAGGTGCAGGGCCTCCTATTAAACCTACTGGATGTAAAGGAAACAAATGTAGCAATTCCACGAGTAAAAAGAAACAAACCCGCCACAGGTCTGTCTAACGACGATGCCGAGATTGGGGTAAAAACATTGAGAATCTCCCCATTTACCCCAAACCTGAATTGTATCTACAGCTGTCTCCGGGATAACATTGCACTTGGTGATTTTTTATAATTGGATGACTGTTAACCCTTCCTCTAAATATTAGATTTTATTTAGAAATCTGCTCCATTTTTTAAGTGTTCTTTGTGAGAAAATCTCTTAATTCTCCATTAATATACAAATCACCCTCAAGGGTCCCAATGCAGAGGATGACTGTAATATTTTACTCCATCATAGCTATTCCTACAGACCCCATGCGTTATCTGGGTCACCTCTACACATCTATTCCTTCTGCTAATTGCCTTCCTTAAATCAATAGTGATATCATCTCGTTTTCAGGGTTTGGCTAGATTCTGAGATCACCGTGACTCCAGGCTACTGTTTCTCCACATTAATCAGGAAATTCTCCAACGTACAGATGAAGGATCCTCATAGACGGGAGGGAGCTGCCCATCAACATAAGCCCCAGGATCTCCCATACGCGATGGAAACTCCAACTGTAAGTGACAATATCATATATCAATCTATATATATATATTTGAGACGTGTGCATTCGGATTGGTACAAATTGCAAATTTGCCAAATTTTAGTAAATTTGACGATTTGCATGAAGCCAGGAAAATGAGGCCAGACCCCCCCCAACGTATCGGACGTAAATGAAGCGAACAGCTCAAAATTTTGGTCTGGAATACGTGGGCCCACATTCACTCACATTCACTCACACCCTCATTCACGCTCACACTCTCTAAATGTTTCCCTATCTTCTCTGCTGACCACTTCCACTTCCCAGACTGGAGGATCAGGGTGAGGACATCACCGCAAGAAAGAGAGAAAGAGAGAGAGAGAGAGAGAGAGAGAGAGAGAGAGAGAGAGAGAGAGAACAAAAATGTGAGTGTGAGAGAATGACTGTTAGAGAGGTAGTGAATGTGGGCCCCGGGCAATGAATTTCATTCACACATTGAAAATTGTATCGCTATTCAGTTTTATGCCAAGAGTAAATGGTGTCCCGTGCCATTTGCCCATTGATGACGCTGTCTTGGGAGCAGCAAAGGTCTCAAACCTTGATATCCATGTTTAGTTACAGTAACAGAATGCTACTTAGTATCTTTGCTTTTTCCCCTTCCTTTTCATTCAATACCCCTGAGCCGGTCTTCCTTTTCCATTTATATCAAAATGATTGCCTTTTTTCATTTAAAAATTAAAATTCATTGCAGGACGTTAATTACAGGACTTGTTTTTATACAAAATAGATGTTTACGGGCATGGCTTGGAAAGCTTGTCATTCATTATTTTGGCAATCTAGTGCCGCATATGTTCCTCTGCTGAAATATTTTAGAATAGATTTCTAAAACGTAATTAGTCCTTTAGGCTCAATATCATTTAAAATAAAACTATTAGTTCCTCTTTCATCGTTTAAAATTATTCAGCTGCCAGGATTTGGAACGTTTGATGAAATAAATGAATTTGACGTTGCGGGGTTGTTGTACAAAAGACCAGTTTGGTGAAAAGGCATAGAATTCAGAAGTCGCCTATGGAATTCTATCCTCCATTTTTACCTCTGGGCACCGGCTGTATCTATGACTTGGCCAGGGGGTGGAAGATATTGGCACTATGGCAAATCGGAAGAATATTTAAAGAACAGAAACATTAAACATTAATGAGAAGATCAATGGCCAACAGGGAGGACAAGAAGTCTCTTAGGGGTTATCTATCCCACCCTGTGGTTGAGTCCCAGCTATTGTGTGAACGATAGAAAGTTCTCCGTCACAAACATGTAGGCAACATGACACGTGGGTCACTGGCAGATAATAAGGTGACAAGAGTGGGTCAGAATCCAGAGTCCAGAGGCAGGAGATTGTGACTAGGACCAAGTCAAGAAAATGGAACCAGGAAACAATCCAACAGAATCCCAAGTGTATCCAAATATAAATGGTATCAAAACCACCAGCATGTGGCAATTAAGTATCAGTTACAACAAGAAGTGTCAATTGTTACTCAAAGAGCGGCAAGTCTGGTTATTCGGAGGAAAGGAGGTAAGGTGGTGGTTTTTAAAACACAAGGTGGAAAGAGAAGTAGGTAAAGTCATGTAAAGGGTTACACCATTCCATGATGGATCAAAGAATTGAGCAACATTAAAGGTTAAAGTTTTTAATCGAGTTCTCACAAGACGTTGATGAGTTTGTGGAATCAGCTCAGGAGCTCAAGCCAAGGAAACATCTTCCATAAGACGTTGCGGCTGACTTTGCTTCCACCTCTGCTGGAGATCACACACCGGTAGTCATCTGTAGGCATGGATTGAGTTCAACTTGCATATTGAGTTTCTTTTGATTGTTTTCTTTTCATTTCTTTTTATTCTTGTATGTTTTCTTACTTTTTGGCATTTTTTTTTATAGATGATATCACAATTTTTTAAGACAGTGAGATCTCCCATGGTGACATTCTGTAGATGGTCCATGAGAGGTCACCTTAGAATGAAAATAAAGGCTACATCCTCACCAGACGTTCTCCTAACTAGGCATGAAGACTCTATCCAAAGGAATGATTTTAGACTATGACAGACGTATATAACCTGAGTATAAAATGCCCTTCTGCCCCTTGAGCCTGGGGATTGACCGGTTCTGGTTTCTCTGTGACCTCCGGACTTGCAGGTGTCTGAATGTGTTGTTCCTGCAGGCGTCCCCTGGATCCCACCTGAAGCAAAGATAATTTCACCGGCGCTGGTTCGCTCATTTATTTCACTGAAAACCAAGACATTGTTGCTGTATTTAGAGGCTGGTAAACTAGGTTATTTATTTAACCCTTCAAAGACCAGACCTGAAATATAAAATATTCACACACAGGTACCATAACATGGACCGGGGCCACACTATATTGTTTCTTGGTGGAGCACGTTGGCCTCGGAGGATCCACATGATCCGGGTTTAGAGGAGGTCACGGTATAAGCGCAATTCCCAATACCGAACATACGAAGGAAGGGCAGACCCAATGCCCCGGATAATGGCATAAAGCTACAGGGCAAAATAACGTAAACATCTTAACAACATAAAAATCTACTGAAATAAAAGGATTTTTATGTAATGGATTCATGTTAATATTAGAAACTTAACGGGGGGTGATCAACACGAACCTTCATTTGGTTTCCATGGGGATTGTTCCTTTGTACTAGAATAGTAAATATAACATTGTCTTAACGCGTTACGTCCTAATGAAAATCTGTAGTGCAATCAATTCATGTAATTATAGAGTTATTAATTATGAACCATATGATGATTTTAACTCATTAACTAAACAGCAACACCTAATGTTTCAATCAATACACAAAGGCCTGTGACTCGACGAACCCCGAGTATAGCATGCGTAACGGCAGCTGATACTACAGTTAACTCATTCATTGCCAGCGGGCAAAAAGCACACAGGGTACGAAGGATACACGGGATACATCTATACAATATATTTACAGTATATATATATAGATAATATATATTAAATTTAACCAAATTCATTAAAATTTGCATAAATTCCAAAGGCACAAATCTAGATAAAGCTATTTACACGCAAAAGTGTCCACTAGATCCCTATGTTGCCGATGTAGAAAGATAAGAATGTTTCACTTACTATTGGAAAGCGACATCACAAAGGTAATCGCCGGCTATTGTCATTTCACATCTTGCCAAAACACCTCCCTTCCCCCGCAGCTGTGATATTCCAAGCAGGTCTCGTCTTGATAATTTAATGAAATTAGCTCAACACAACAGTAAATCCAATTCCGAACGAGGCGGATGAATTATACACTGCAAGGAGATAAGATATCTAATCAATAAACATCAGTACTTTAGCCAAGGATCCTCAACGCTCATATTCTGATTACTGCTGGTATTGATTATCTCTAGTTTTTTGGGTTTTTTTAAAGTCCATTTTTAAGAAATATGTAATAATGAAACATTTGTCACCCTAATTAATCAAACATTAATCTCCTCCAGCCTAATTACCACCTCGACCTACGGCGCACAGGGCAGGGGAAAAACAGTAGTCATTCCTCCTTGGTTAATAGGTGAGAACCCCCGTTTCATTTATTTAAAATTTATTCATTTATTTTATTCTTTTTTTACTTATTATAGCGAGCGGCATGTCATTTTCCAATTTATAGGCGATGGCATGCAAGTTCATCCACAACTTGCATGTCCTCGCCTGTAACTACCAAAATTTAATGAGTGAATATGCAACGGGAGTGGAGTCTGGAGAGTTAACCTTTAACTCAACAGACCACTCAACTTCTCAGTGAAATGGTCAAAAAGGGTTAAAGTTGCTAAGAGTTGACAGCAACTTTAATGAATTTCAAGTTACCATATGAGCTTGATTTAGAGTTCATGTATGGCTTAACTTGAGTTTCAACAGTCGAATTAACCCTTTAATGTGACTGACGGCTGCATGTGTTCGAATTAACGCACGCTCTCTCCAACACACTTAGTCCCTCGCACTCTCATTCTCGTTTACACTCTCTCTCACGCTTTCTCCCACTTCTGCGTGAAATTGTTGGTGGCGACGTCCTCTCCCCATTCCTCCAAGTGCGAGAAAGTGAGTGAATGTGGGCACCAATCAACAAATTTCATTCACGAATAATAAAATGCCCCCAAATTTCAAGCCAAACCAAACGGGCGGGGAATGAAATTTGTTGTCCAAAAATGAATGGGCCAAGAAATGTGAATAGTTTTTGGCCCATTTGCACGTCTAATTTATATACAGATATATATATAATATAGGAATAGGATCCGCCCTCCTCCTTCTATTGAGTCCCACTCCAGTTCTAATTTCTTTTTAATAAACAATGTGCCTTTGTCGTCTTTTGTTGCATGCCTCCTACTGTATTATGTGAGGATTTATTCCTAGCTTCATAGAGTATTTTGGGTTTAGTCGGAAAAGCTGTAGTCATGTTACATATTTCAGCATTTAACACAGATTAACAAAAAAAAATGAAAATGTTGATTTTTCCTCATGCATGTGATCAGAGTGAACGTCTGCCTCTATAATGTGCTCGGTAATTATAGGTTTGTGAAAATGTGGCTCTTGACTCTTCACGGAAAACGCTTTCAGATTCTAGTACGGTTAGATGAATTAAAATAAAAAAATAATGCGTCTTACTTTAGTTTATGGATTTTCTGATTTTTAGTCTAGCATTGACGAATTTTGCACGTTTCATTATAATTAAGTTAAAATGCATTTCTTAAAATACTTTTAGTGCTTTCATTGTATTAATTCCAGGGCTCCTAACAATTTAGAGAAATTACTTTATGGTACAAAAAAAACGCTACGCTGTTTATATAAAATGTCTTGTAATAGTAATAATAAAACTATAACGGCTTCCAGCTTACTACTGGGAATTGGTGTACTATATGCGATTTCTGCAATGTCTAAAAAAAAAAGCAGAATTTTCATGCCATGTTTTTTATGTTAACATTCTTGAAATGTGTTATATTTAAAACATTTTATTTGAATGTATCTTTCCGGTGCGATTGGTTTCTAGGCATCTTCTGTCTGGCCCTTGTAGACAACGATTACTTTTTATTTATAAGAAATTAGAAAAAAAAAATATTATTTCCTTAATATATTTAATTTTACAATTTATAGGCGATGACATGCGAGTTCACCTTCAACTCGCATGTCCTCGCCTGTTACTTGCAAAAGTCGCAGGCTCTAGCATGTCCTGGCAAACAACTCACAGATCTTTTAATGATTAAATGTATCTTTTCAGTGCATGCCAAATGTATTGCACGTTTAAAGTGACACAATGTATCCCACAATAAAACACACAAAAGGAAAAGAAACCAACAACAGCTTAAGACAAATGTTCGCTGCTACGGCATATGGGGGGGGGGAGCAGGGAAACTCCGGGCCCTAGATATTTCCTTCTATGTGAGCTGCGTCCCAAGAAAGAGATTTTTCAGATTATGTTATTATAATCTCTTTTACTTTAAATGTAATTGCTATCATTTACAGCATCTCATCTACTAATCTAGGTTTGGGGACTTATCTAAAATCCCACCAATTTCTGAGCCCTGCATCTGATGAAAAGTTATAAAGATTAAGACGTTTCTTGGAGTAAAGTAACTATTTATATTGTCCGTCGCGTTCTTTGTCCTCTGTGAGGCTATCGCTAATAAAATCTAGCAATTTCATCATAACTGTCTCTATTTATACCGAGATTTGATGATCTGGAGCTCGCAGGCTACAAGTCCATTAAAGGTAAAAATCCCCCCCCCTCCACATGAGGTTCATTTTTAAAGCATTTATCCCCCCAAAAAATATAATCTAGAGAATTTGAGAGCCTGGCTATTTATTTAGGGTTAATTGGGCAAAGCATATAAACTCTACCTTCTTTCTTATCACAGGTATCCATTTGGTTTGGTGGCCCAACCATTCTCTGTTACCCGGCACTGGTTTTAAGTTAGGATTTACCTGCCATGGGGTGAAGTCGCAGGCAAGACCTGGAGGGTTTGGATAAAAAAAAGCATCTTTATTCAAATTTTCATTTAATTTAATTACAGCGGTAATTTCTTATTCTTTGCGGAGAGAGAAGAAGAAAGAGAACTTCAAGACGGGAGTTTGATCAGATAATGCTGATTTTGCCACAGGCTGCCACTGATCTCAGCTTATTATTTTTTTTTCATATAGCAGGGGAGGTTGTGAGTTACAGTTGGGAAATTACAAGATAATATCAGTCAATCTGTGTGTTGCTTTGTGATTGTTAACATGTGAGGTCATGCGAGTGGAGCGGAGTCTGGTCACACGAGATAACTCTTAATTCTACTTTTTAGTGAATAGAATTCTATGGAATTTATTGACATACATTTTTTTATACTTTCTACATTTTTAAATATTTGCTTTGACTCAGTAGACCCTAGAATGCTAAATTGTTTTTAAAATTAATTATTCAAATGTTGCCTGGTCGCGTGGATTTTATTTGGCAGGAGAACCTTTAACACTTCAGCAAACGCATCCGCCAGCCGAGCAACTCTGCAAACACAATGGAGGCGTCTCTGAAATAAACGGCGACGCTTTTAAAGGATTCAGGTGTTTCTGGTCTTACTTAACATAGCGAGCAGGTGTGAGAATTCTGATCCCTGGGTGAATTAGGCAGCCTTTCAGTCGAATTGGATTAACAAGTACTACTGCAGTTTGTAATTGTTGGGGCCTTTTTGTATGCTGGGTTTTGTGGTGTTTTTTTTTAAAGGTTTTTAAATGGCGGTGCGGTTATTGTTTAAGATTTAACATAAAAAAGAGCGATTTTATGATATGTGGTCCCCGGTGGTCGTATCAGGAATTACAAGAAGAAAAAAAAAAATTATAGTGTTCCAAATAATCAGCCTCTGTCGCTCACCAGGACGCGTTGAGCTAAAAGCAGCTGAGTGTTCTGAGAGTTATAGTCCATCAGAGCTGGATCTTCATCTATAATCTGAATTAGAGAACACACTTTTTATGACTCAAAGAAACCCAGAACCTGCCGGCAGATCGGCCCCATCCGGCCCCCGTCTAGTCGCCCGTTTCTCCTGCTGCAAAGACTCAAACCTTAATCAGTCGTTGGTCTCGTCTTAGATTCAGGAGCCGTATGTCTATCCCATGCATGTTTAATCCCCTCACTGTATTACCCTCTACCACCTCTGCTGGGAGGCTGTTCTGCTTATCTACCACCCTCTCAGTAAATTAAAACTCCCTTTGATTCCACCTGAGCCTCGGACCCTGTAGTTTTAGATTGCGGCCTCTCGTTCTGCGGCGTTCTCTGAGACTCCGCTCGGTGGAAAATCTTTATTCTTATTTTTTACATCACTCCCGATATCCGTCACTAACGTCTCATGTCGTCCAATTCATGCACTCAGAGCACAATAATGTTTTATAAAAGTTTGGCCCTCCTCGATGATGGATGCTTAATCGGCTCCTAATTCCTCGTCAGAGGCCGTATTGCGATGAACGGTTTTTAATTTGAAAATGAAATCCGTGACATGCGCGATGTCATAACCCACCGCTATCGCGCCCTCCGATTACCGTAAACGTTTGGAATAAAATACACGTTGGAATCTTAGAATAACATCACAGGGTTTAATACGTTGACCCAAACTACTCGGCATCTCATTGGAACCACAACACAATTATATCGTTTCGTCGGAAATTACCGCTGACATCTTATTAAAATTGTCACGGGCGATGCCGTCGGACGGAGTGGGGTTTGTATCTGAGTGCGTTCCATCAGCGTGATATGTGAGTTAATTTTTAATTTGTTGCGGAATCGAGCGCTCTGCTTGTTTTAATGGCTTGTCAGCTCGTACAACGATTCCGATAAAGAATTGTGATGGGGGGCCGGCGACCGGCGAAGACGCGCGTTCCCACGGAATGATGTAAGGATTAGCGTGAGTGATCAGACGTTGTGTCGCCCGCAGACGAGTCATCATTTTTTAAATTATTATTATTGTTGTGGCGAAATGCGAAACAAATCATACCTGTAATTTATTGGTTAATTAACTGGTTTCTGGGGTGCATTTAATATTCTGAATAATTATATTGGGATTTATTACCTTCTTCAAGGAGCCACCAATCAGCTCAGCAACGCAACCTTTAATGAGCGCCAAAAAAATCACAGAATCACCGGCAGTCCCATGGAAGAAAATATCGCTTTATTCCTTGAGCAAAAACCCCAGCGCTGTATACAGTAATAACCCCCCCAGCGCTGTATACAGTAATATAACCCCCCAGCGCTGTATACAGTAATATAACCCCCCAGCGCTGTATACAGTAATATAACCCCCAGCGCTGTATACAATAATATAACCCCCAGCGCTGTATACAGTAATATAACCCCCCCAGCACTGTATACAGTAATATAACCCCCAGCGCTGTATACAGTAATATAACCCCCCGCGCTGTATACAGTAATATAACCTCCAGCGCTGTATACAGTAATATAACCCCCCAGCGCTGTATACAGTAATATAACCCCCAGCGCTGTATACAGTAATATAACCCCCAGCGCTGTATACAGTAATATAACCCCCCAGCGCTGTATACAGTAATATAACCCCCAGCGCTGTATACAGTAATATAACCCCCCAGCTCTGTATACAGTAATATAACCCCCAGCGCTGTATACCGTAATATAACCCCCAGCACTGTATACAGTAATATAACCCCCAGCGCTGTATACAGTAATATAACCCCCAGCGCTGTATACAGTAATATAACCCCCAGCGCTGTATACAGTAATATAACCTCCAGCGCTGTATACAGTAATATAACCTCCAGCGCTGTATACAGTAATATAACCCCCAGCGCTGTATACAGTAATATAACCCCCCAGCGCTGTATACAGTAATATAACCCCCAGCGCTGTATACAGTAATATAACCCCCAGCGCTATATACAGTAATATAACCCCCAGCGCTGTATACAGTAATATAACCCCCAGCGCTGTATACAGTAATATAACCCCCAGCGCTGTATACAGTAATATAACCCCCAGCGCTGTATACAGTAATATAACCCCCAGCGCTGTATACAGTAATATAACCCCCAGCGCTGTATACAGTAATATAACCCCCAGCGCTATATACAGTAATATAACCCCTCAGCGCTGTATACAGTAATATAACCCCCAGCACTGTATACAGTAATATAACCTCCAGCGCTGTATACAGTAATATAACCTCCAGCGCTGTATACAGTAATATAACCTCCAGCGCTGTATACAGTAATATAACCCCCAGCGCTGTATACAGTAATATAACCCCCCAGCGCTGTATACAGTAATATAACCCCCAGCGCTGTATACAGTAATATAACCCCCAGCGCTATATACAGTAATATAACCCCCAGCGCTGTATACAGTAATATAACCCCCAGCGCTGTATACAGTAATATAACCCCCAGCGCTGTATACAGTAATATAACCCCCAGCGCTGTATACAGTAATATAACCCCCAGCGCTGTATACAGTAATATAACCCCCAGCGCTATATACAGTAATATAACCCCTCAGCGCTGTATACAGTAATATAACCCCCAGCGCTGTATACAGTAATATAACCCCCAGCGCTATATACAGTAATATAACCGACCAGCGCTGTATACAGTAATATAACCCCCAGCGCTGTATACAGTAATATAACCCCCCAGCGCTGTATACAGTAATATAACCCCCCAGCACTGTATACAGTAATATAACCCCCAGCGCTGTATAGAGTAATATAACCCCCAGCGCTGTATACAGTAATATAAGCACCAGCGCTGTATACAGTAATATAACCCCCAGCGCTGTATAGAGTAATATAACCCCCAGCACTGTATACAGTAATATAACCCCCAGCGCTGTATACAGTAATATAACCCCCAGCGCTGTATACAGTAATATAACCCCCAGCGCAGTATACAGTAATATAACCCCCCAGCGCTGTATACAGTAATATAACCCCCAGCGCTGTATACAGTAATATAACCCCCAGCGCTGTATACAGTAATATAACCCCCCAGCACTGTATACAGTAATGTAACCCCCAGCGTTGTATACAGTAATATAACCCCCAGCGCTGTATACAGTAATATAACCCCCCAGTGCTGTATACAGTAATATAACCCCCAGCGCTGTATACAGTAATATAACCCCCCCAGCGCTGTATACAGTAATATAACCCCCCAGCGCTGTATACAGTAATATAACCCCCCAGCGCTGTATACAGTAATATAACCCCCAGCGCTGTATACAGTAATATAACCCCCCAGCGCTGTATACAGTAATATAACCCCCAGCGCTGTATACAGTAATATAACCCCCAGCGCTGTATACAGTAATATAACCCCCAGCGCTGTATACAGTAATATAACCCCCAGCGCTGTATACAGTAATATAACCCCCCAGCACTGTATACAGTAATATAACCCCCAGCGCTATATACAGTAATATAACCCCCAGCGCTGTATACAGTAATATAACCCCCAGCGCTGTATACAGTAATATAACCCCCCAGCACTGTATACAGTAATATAACCCCCCAGCGCTGTATACAGTAATATAACCCCCCAGCGCTGTATACAGTAATATACCCCCCAGCACTGTATACAGTTATATAACCCCCAGCGCTGTATACAGTAATATAACCCCCCAGCTCTGTATACAGTAATATAACCCCAAGCGCTGTATACAGTAATATAACCCCCAGCGCTGTATACAGTAATATAACCCCCCCAGCGCTGTATACAGTAATATAACCCCAGCGCTGTATACAGTAATATAATCCCCAGCACTGTATACAGTAATATAACCCCCAGCGCTGTATACAGTAATATAACCCCCAGCACTGTATACAGTAATATAACCCCCGAGCACTGTATACAGTAATATAACCCCCAGCGCTGTGTACAGTAATATAACCCCCCAGCACTGTATACAGTAATATAACCCCCCAGCGCTGTATACAGTAATATAACCCCCAGCACTGTATACAGTAATAACCCCCAGCGCTGTATACAGTAATATAACCCCCAGCGCTGTATACAGTAATATAACCCCTAGTGCTGTATACAGTAATATAACCCCCCAGCGCTGTATACAGTAATATAACCCCCCAGCGCTGTATACAGTAATATAACCCCCCAGCGCTGTATACAGTAATATAACCCCCCAGCACTGTATACAGTAATATAACCCCCCAGCGCTGTATACAGTAATATAACCCCCCAGCGCTGTATACAGTAATATACCCCCCAGCACTGTATACAGTTATATAACCCCCAGCGCTGTATACAGTAATATAACCCCCCAGCTCTGTATACAGTAATATAACCCCAAGCGCTGTATACAGTAATATAACCCCCCAGCGCTGTATACAGTAATATAACCCCCCCAGCGCTGTATACAGTAATATAACCCCAGCGCTGTATACAGTAATATAATCCCCAGCACTGTATACAGTAATATAACCCCCAGCGCTGTATACAGTAATATAACCCCCAGCACTGTATACAGTAATATAACCCCCGAGCACTGTATACAGTAATATAACCCCCAGCGCTGTGTACAGTAATATAACCCCCCAGCACTGTATACAGTAATATAACCCCCCAGCGCTGTATACAGTAATATAACCCCCAGCACTGTATACAGTAATAACCCCCAGCGCTGTATACAGTAATATAACCCCCAGCGCTGTATACAGTAATATAACCCCTAGTGCTGTATACAGTAATATAACCCCCCAGCGCTGTATACAGTAATATAACCCCCCAGCGCTGTATACAGTAATATAACCCCCAGCGCTGTATACAGTAATATAACCCCCAGCGCTGTATACAGAAATATAACCCCCAGCGCTGTATACAGTAATATAACCCCCAGCGCTGTATACAGTAATATAACCCCCAGCGCTGTATACAGTAATATAACCCCCAGCGCTGTATACAGTAATATAATCCCCAGCACTGTATACAGTAATATAACCCCCAGCGCTGTATACAGTAATATAACCCCCAGCACTGTATACAGTAATATAACCCCCCAGCACTGTATACAGTAATATAACCCCCAGCGCTGTATACAGTAATATAACCCCCCAGCACTGTATACAGTAATATAACCCCCCAGCGCTGTATACAGTAATATAACCCCCAGCACTGTATACAGTAATAACCCCCAGCGCTGTATACAGTAATATAACCCCCAGCGCTGTATACAGTAATATAACCCCCAGCACTGTATACAGTAATATAACCCCCAGCGCTGTATACAGTAATATAACCCCCCAGCGCTGTATACAGTAATATAACCCCCCAGCGCTGTATACAGTAATATAACCCCCCCAGCGCTGTATACAGTAATATAACCCCCAGCGCTGTATACAGTAATATAACCCCCAGCGCTGTATACAGTAATATAACCCCCAGCGCTGTATACAGTAATATAACCCCCAGCGCTGTATACAGTAATATAACCCCCCAGCACTGTATACAGTAATATAACCCCCAGCGCTGTATACAGTAATATAACCCCCAGCGCTGTATACAGTAATATAACCCCCAGCACTGTATACAGTAATATAACCCCCCAGCGCTGTATACAGAAGACACAGAACAAGCAGAAGTGTCCACAGAGAGACCCGATCGGCGATCACGGAGGGCACATTCACCCTCTATTCCCCGTCTATCATTTCGGATGACTGAACGCTTCTGGTCGAGTTTGTAACGATACTTTGTATCACCGCGGCGCAATTTATTTATTTTGGGGGGGTGGGGGATTTTATTCTGCTTTTCCGCTCGGAATTCTGAATTCTGAATTTCAGAAACCAAAAATGTATATTAACCAAAAATTAAACGTGTAAAATGTTTTCATTTTTTTTTTGTTTGTTCTTTTTTTTTCTTTTTTTTTTGTTCTTCGCCGAACAAAAGCAGAAGGCAAACTCCGGCGTTGAGCGATTCGAAGGCTGCAGCCGAGCGTATATGAACATGTTATACTTACATGATAAGAATCTTATTAGCTATACATGAACATCTGCTGTAAGGTTACGGGAACCTTTAAAACAGACGGACATGAAAGCAGAAGTTGCTATTAAGAAATCTATATGTTGATTAAGCCAGCATGTGGCTAATGGCTCTCATCGTCTCCATTCTTTGCTTTTGTACGAATTTTAAAAATAAGATCGGCGTCGGCATCTCAGTCGGAGAGAACGAAATAAATGATAGATATATATTTATTTATATATTATTTATTCATTTATATATTTATTTATTTATTTATTTATTTATATATTATTTATTCATTTATATATTTATTTATTTATATATTTATTTATATATTTATTTATATATTTTAATATTTATTTATTTATATATTTTTATATTTATTTATATATTTATATATGTATTCATTTATTTATTTATTTATTTATATATTTTTATATTTATTTATTTATTTTGTTTACCGAGGCTGCTGCGAACCTGATGTTCAAAAATCCCGATTATCCCCAGCTAGCGCAATTTCTCGTTCAAGTTTTTTTTTTTCTAAATGTGTCGTTAAAAAAGGTATGAATGGCGGAAAGAAATGAAATTCCCAAATGCTTACAATCTGGGACATTAGTTGTAATCAGCTTCCCGTACCCTTTAGAGGGCAAATAACAAACTCATTGCGAAGATGCTGTATGTCGGAGGGGGGGGTGCGTTTGTAAATGAATCCTAAAGCTCCTCGAGACCGACGCGTTTTGCATTTTTATTTAATGCGCCCGCTGGCGACCTGCACAGAGCTTTTTGCAAGGTTTGCAGAGCGTAAAGTTAGTAGGAAATTCGCCTGGGTTCTAAAACGGGGAAAATTTCTACAAAGATGGAACTTTTGCTAAAATTCCGTTTCAACCTAAAGCTTCCGGAGGCATCGATGTGATGCACATCGAGGCGATTGAGTCATGGAGGATGCAGAAGTGTGCGATGACATCATTGAGATAAATGTTTCTGTTGTATTTCCACCATTCCTTTGGTAGGTTTTCCAAAAAAAAAGATGAAAAAAATTAAGGTTTTTAGAAACTCTTATGAAAATAACTTTTTCCTGTTCTGTTGGAGGAACACGAGGTTTCAGGAATCACCTATACAGGAAGTGACATCATATTCTCGACTACGTCCCGTGACGTTGGTGGGTGGTGAGTGGTACAGCCGACATCGACATGTTATTGACCACAATGCATGAAGAAAAAGGTCACTTGGGAGACGTGTCATAACCCGGGAAGTTCCCAGGTATGACAAGGTGAGGGTTAACCATTTAGATTCCTAACTCTGCTTCATAGATTTTGAAACAATTTATAATAATATACTGTGAGAGGGTGGTTGATAAGTGGAACAGCCTCCCAGCAGAAGTGGTAGAGGGTAATACAGTGAGGTAATACAGAGGGTAATGCATGGGATAGACATACGGCTCCTGAATCTAAGACGAGACCAACAACTGATTAAGGTTTGAGTCGTTACAGCAGGAGAAACGGGCGACTAGACGGGGGCCGGATGGGGCCGATCTGCTGTCATGTTCCAGGTTTTTATCATAAAAGTTAATTTTACTCCTAAAAACAGAAGCTGTTTTTAACATGGAAAGATGACACATGAACTAAGAATCTGATGCCCCCCCCCATTACTTAGGATTTCACCTCCCATCACTCTCAGCCTGCCATACAGAGGTGCATCCAGCTGCAATGTCTTTCCTAAGTAGTAAAAATGAATAAAAAGAAACAAACAACTGAAACGCGCAGCACCAAGCACAGGTTACTGACGGGCGCTACCCGCTACACTCTAAGTATTTTGGGAAATTTCATGTAATTCTCCTATGTTCAGTTGCTTAGCAACCACAGCAGAAACCGATACATAAAGCACAGAGATACACTTGTCCTAATTGGCTTAATATTAGTAGAATATACTTCAACTAAAGTGAAATCACCTGGATGATAAAGAGAGAGATATAGATAGAGAGATAGAGAGAGAGAGAGATGGATAGATAGATAGATAGATAGATAGATAGATAGATAGATAGATAGATAGATATTTCCGCTATATAAAGATAGAGAGTCATTTAAAGAAGCATCACGATTATAGTCAGTTAAGGTATAACAGTAAAGCATTTGCAGGATACCTCCCAGATGTCCCTGTTTGGTTTGCCCAGTCCCTTTCCCAAATCTCTGTTCCCCTCTTTCCTCCCTAATGCCACTTTTTCCTCCCCTGACACCCCTCTCTCCTCCTCTCATGCCAATCTTCCCTCCCCTAATACCACTCTGTCCTTTTCCGATGTCCCTCCTTTCCTCTCCTGATGCCCCCCTTTACCCCCCCTGATGCCCCTCTCTCCTCCCCTGATGCCCCTCTTTTCTAGGAGGTCAGAATGTTTGCTGGGTATGAGGGGATCGCAGGGTTCTACAGCCCTAAAAGCCCCGATAATGTGTATAGAAACAGCCAGAAACAGCTTTATAAATTAAACGGGGTAAATGAAACCCTTTATTTATCTTCTCAATGCCCCACTGAGTGACACAAGCTATGGGAGGTAATAAAACTTCTCGCCTTTCGGATTGGTTCCTTGAGGAGCAGGAAATGTCCCACCCAGGAAGATTCTCTGACTTCCTTGAAGGACCGTACTGCACGTTTCCTCTATAATGAACATAAAATTATGTTTAGCTTGTAATTAGTTTGTGATATATTTGGGGGGGTTATTGCCCTCTCGCCGTTTAGCTGCAGTCTCTTTGCATATTGACCTCAGGTCAGATTGTCTCAAGCATGAGAAACAGTCTCTTTTTTATCTTTATGTTAACATCCAAGTTCACAGAGAGTATCGCGGCACTTAGTCGGCTGAGGGTTGGCGTAAACTGTATATTTTTAGAAAGAACTGATTTTTCATTAATTAAAAAGATAAATCATCAGTTCTGATTAATCAGAAACCGTTTGTAGAGGTCTGGAGAGGGCGGCGAAATCCCCAGATGTTTCCACGACCGGCTCGTCCGCTAAACTGACGCTTAATAAAAGATTAATAATAATAAAATGAAGATATATGAACAGGGCAATCATGGGCAATATAAACCCCCCAGATGTGTAGGATATTTACCCCTCCCCCCCCCCCGGTTCTGTAGGAATGATTTATATGCATTAATGTCATGTAACTTGATAAATCTCACTGAGTGCTCATTATCAGCAGGATCGGCGCATGCTTTCAGGACCACCTGGCAAGGGTTGCAGTTGAAGGGCATCGTTGTCTGCCCCTCTTAGAGATCTCTAGAGACAGCCTGCGTTAGACCGCATTGCACACGGATCATAAGCACCGACGGGCACCCAAAATCAGAGGTTTTCGAAACCCTGCTGTGGTTAAAATTGGTTAAAAAATAACATTTTGAGTAAATCTTAATCTAGATGAATCTATTGAGTTAAAATTACGAGGAAGGATGAAGACTCCACTGTTTTCTGATTTCATCTCCTGTTTAATGAGGTCGTTTAGTGAAATCATTAGGTTGTGGATTCCGCATTTTTACTGCTCTTACTGTAAAGATCCCGTTTTTGCTGCAAGAATCGCCAGACCACAAGTTTTTTTTATTATTTTGTTATAAATTTGAAGCAATAGATTCTAAACTACTTATAAAGCGCTTTAAGACGCATTCTTCTTCTTAGGCGAGGCTGTCCAAGACAGTAAAGCGTCCCTTTCAAAAAAATCTTAAAGAAAAGAAAATATTTATTTTTAAATCTACAAAAATGGGTTAATGACAAAAAAAGGACCTGACGTAACTTAAGGCACCTTCGACTCCAACCCTTTGCCCCCCGCCCCCCGGCTGCCCTGGCGCAGGCACTTATTTTTCACGCGATAACACTTTTTTTTTTTCTTTCTTTCTATAGATTTAGATTTTTTTTTAGTGCAAACAGATCAAACTTTTATATAACGGTTAATGAAACAATTAGCGCAGAGAGTAACGCGGGAAGAGTAAGCACTCAATTAAAGCGCATTCATTCCCGGGAACAAAAGAAAGCAATTATCAGCCAAAAAAGAGAAGCAGCTCGTTGAGCGCCATCCGCAGATCTGTGAACTCCGACCTCTGCCCCCGCGGTCTGCCTCTCCGTATAATTAATCCTCGGAAGCCTCATTATTTATTTATCTAAAATGTGATAGTTTTATAACAGAACCGTACAATTAATCTGTCTGATACGGAGCGTGTTTTTGATAATTATATGGCGATAAACGGAGACTGCGCCGGGGAGACTGATTATACAAACAGAATACTTGTGTCGCCGAGACTGTTCTGCCTGATTGTCTGACAGTCGGACTCTATTGTGATTATTGTGCGGCGTAAAGGAAAGAACTAGATGGAGGACAGTAAGTGTCTTATCTGCTAAATGAGTCTGGGTCTCTTTTTACTATATTGTTTCAAATGAGATATGGTAGCCATAGATGAAATGGAAGGATGCTTTACTTTAGCGAGAGGGTGGTGGATAAGTGGAACAGCCTCCCAGCAGAGGTGGTAGAGGGTAATACAGCGAGGGGATTAAACATGCATGGGATAGACATACGGCTCCTGAATCTAAGATGAGACCAACGACTGATTAAGGTTTGAGTCTTTACAGCAGGAGAAACCGCCATATTGCCCTAAGTTCAAGTTAGGGCAAAATGACGGTGATGTCCTCTCCTGCGATTTGGAAGAATTGGGATTTATGTTGGTGCTGCCCAGTCCTTACCCAATACAGCACCTCCAGCCACCCCGGACATTCCCTCCGTGCCACTGTCCTTATTGCCTCGTCATGTCCTGGGGATCGGTGTTAGCTACGGGCTGCTATGGAGGCTCTGCCGGTTTGGCACCTGCCAGGCTCTCCCTTGTAACCAGTCCATTGAGCAGCAGAGCATAGGGGAGCCTAATCACGCAGTAGGGCTATCTTCCCTGGCTTTTGAGGAAGAGGGCCTACAACCAATTCCCCCCCCCCCCCGATGGACCTTCTGCCCAGAATATGCTGCTGCAGGTTTCGCCGCTGGATACAATGTTTCGGTTCATGACCTCCGGTGTTTTTATCCATTCAATTATTTTAATTAGATGGTTATTTTGTTCCTATGCTTCTCCTGGCAAAGATGGCGTCACAAACACACGGACAGAGCTAATCACTTAGATCCATGGTCCTGCTTTCTGATAGAATTCCGTATTGATGTCCTCGATGTTTCATTTACTGTCTCGTTGGTGCAAATATTTAAATACGTTGCTTTAGAATGCATTATGATGTCTTTAGAATTCCCCTGGATCTAGACTTCTCCCCGAGACCGACAGCGTTTGGACAAGAAGCATTTGCGAGCTGCCGTTCAGGATAATCACCCGAGCCGCCGATGTCAAAATGTCAGAATGCCGTATTTGCATCTCCCGACGGATCCCGGCGTTTAAAGAGAATGGCAACCCATTCCTCATCCCTTCAAACAGTTTAAAGTATGAAATCTCACATTTCACTTGTTTTAATCATTATAGGAGAAATAATGACTCCTGGAGGACACATAGCGCTCGCTGTTCAAACACGCAAGTCTGTGGATTTAGTTCACATTTCCCCGATAACGCCGCGCATGCTAGACAAGCGATCTCTGAATGTAAAGGGTTTAACCGTCTGGAAACCTACCGGCCCAAGAAAAAATAGATTTAAATAACTGCTGAAACAGAAAATAGAATAACTGTTAAATTTGTTAGCGATTTATGAAACTGCTGACAGTCGCTTAACAATTTTAAACTTCACGTGTTTCGATTTCAAATAACATATATTTTGGAACCGGCGCATTATGCCAAAGAATTTTCTTTTGGGAAATCTGAAGACGTTTGACCTTGTCTTAAAGCGCCAGTAAAGTTTAAAAGGACTTTGAAGAAGCTGAAGTTATTCCGAGAAAGCAGCTTGCACTTTAGAAGTTACCGGCTGCTTTCTTAGGGCAACCGGCACAGCTACTGGAAACAAAGAAACCTAGATATTACCGGCGGATCAGACCCATTCGGTTCCCAAACGTTCCCTGCTCATTCAGTTTAGCCGAAAATTCAGGGACATTTTTTATTTGGGTGCGAAATGCGTTGCCCGGTTCACATTCACTCTCGCTCATTCCCGCGCATTCTCTCATTCGCTCTCTCTCCCTTGCTCGGGGAAGAAGATGTCTCAAAAAGCGCTGTAATTTTTTTTGAACTGAGATCAATATTGCGACGCTTCGGTAACGTCCTCTCCCTGATGCTCCAATTTGGATCGGGGAGGAGGCGTAACCAGAAGCACCACCTGACAGTGCTTTCTATAACCCCCCCCCAATTGGAGGATCAGGTAGAGGACATCACCAGAAGTGCCGCCATTTTTGAGGAAGTTCCCACCGGGTTATGTCTGCCCCAATGTCTGGCATATTTGGGACAAAAATTAGATTTTTGCTTCGTTTTCATCTGATTCATGGGGGACCTGGCCTCGTTTTTGTGGCTTTGCACAAATCGAGGAATTAACCAAAATTTGGTAAATTTGCGATTCGTACAAATCCCCAATTCTAGTTTAAACACCGGATGCATTATACAATGTTAATAAGGCAATGTGTACAAGATGTGAGACGCGTTGTTCATTACAGATACAAAGTTGCATTTTAAGAGAATGGGATAGGAATTATCTTGTTTTTAAGTAACATTTTCTATATTTTCTTCTGCAGGGCTGTACAGTAACGCTGTAATATATATGAATGTTATAGAAAATAAAATGTGATTAATTAGGTCCTTGCGACTCAGGGTTAACATGAAAAATCTGCCCTTGCATCCAAGGGGATTTCAATTGTGCCGAGATAATAATTATGCTTCATACCGCATCTGACATTTGCGCGGCCCAAGCTTGGCTCTCGGGGACTGGTGACTCACCGTTTCTCTACTAAAAAGCCTTTTACAAACAGAACTTTAGATTGCAAGCTTCTAGTACCACTTAATCTTAAAATGTTTCTTCCGTATGGATTTTGTAGGTCGGATCTCCGCAAACAGAAGGGTAACGCAAAATGCCCCAATCAGCTGTTTTGGGGGCCCTCGCTCTCTGTGTATCCGACACGTCTCCGATCTATATAACCGTCAAAAGGACCAGTTGTGCGAAATATTTCTTAAGACCCCCCCAGAGAGCTTTTACACATTGTTTGTACTTTTTAAACACAAGACCAGCAATAAATATTCTTCAGAGTGTCGATTTTCTGCGCGCGCCCCTTTAAGTAAAGAGAATAAATGTATCTATTCTGATGTTTTGATTTCTTTGATTGAAACAAACGCAACATTCTATTGTATCCAATGGCCTAAAGCGGGAAACATTTCTTCGAACGATCCATTCGGGGGGGTTTTATTGACTGTTGTCCGAAGCATAGCTGTAACAAGTAGCAAGATTAGCAAAAAAAAAATTATAAAAAAAAAATAAATACATTAAAAAAAAAAGCTCCAGGGTCGAAAAATAAGCCGGTCCGAAAAATTCCTTAATTGGGTTGTCATAGGCTGGCTCGAGTGCGATGATTACACGAATAGCAAAGGTCGAGCTTATAGATTTTAATGATCAACAGAAAGCATCCACTCAGCTTTTCAACCTTGTTTGTGACATGGGAAACGTTCCGCTATGTTCCGTGATGTATTAGGGGCTATTTGCACAGCCCGCTGGCTTTTAATGGGGTCCCATTGGTCTTAACAGATGATTTGTGGATTTAAAATAGGAAGGGTCTGGATTTACAGCCACGGTTTACAAGCCACTATAATGATTTGTCGAGGACACGCGCGAAATGCAAATAGCCTTGGCAGGAAAAACAAATATAAAACGCATTTCGAGTGCATTATTTAATATCATATCTGACCTTGTTCACGGAAACATCTCTCTGCGGGAAGCGACATTTCATGTTCTTTTTGAATCCGGGTATTTTTTTTTTTTTCCCTGAATCATTTTTTTTCTCCTTGAAAAGAAAAAACTAAAGTTTGTATTTTTTTTTTTTTTGGTTATATTTAGTAACGCGCATAAGGTGAGGTTTTTACGAGCCGACTTCGGAATGTGAAAGAAAATGAATACATTATAACGATTATACGGTTCTGTTTTATTGGACACGATGAAGACACCCCAGGGGCTGCCAAAAAAAACCCCCTCTATTTATAAAGGGGCTATAAACGCACAATAAATCTCTTCTTATATTGCTAATAACTGTAAATAAGGGGATTCGCGTGGTTGTTTTTAGAAATAAAGTCAAATTAAAGTTTGTAGGTGGCTGAGATGTATGTTGAGACTTACGTTTTAATATTAATTTGGATCCATTCCATCCATTTTTCACAGTAAATGGTTCATTATTAGTAATTATCTTATAATTGTAATAATTATCAAGAAGTGTGTCTGGCTACAAAGTAGGAGAGCTTGAGAGCTTTTAGAGTCCGTCCCTCATCCATTCTTCTACCACAGTCGTTGGGGGTAATAGGTGTTCTTTTGAAACTTTACCCCAGAATCATTCTTTTTCATAATATTCACTGACCCAAAGAGTTTGGGCTTAATTCATTCATGGATGCAATCCCTGGTATCTCTCATTCACGTCCTCATCCTTTCCCGTCTTGATCATTGCAGCTCTTGCGGAATGTCCAGCGTTTCTCGCCTCGATCGTCCTCTGGTTATACTAAAATCTGGTGGATACCATTTTCCACCACATGGTAAGAGGTGGGCAGAAATTAAAAATGTCGCGAAAACCTTGTAACGTTTCTACTTTTCACAGAACAGAAACGTGGCACCTGCAGAAGTGGTGAAGGAACGTTGAAAATCCCATTTCTGAGTTTTGCCCACCTCTACTCGAGACTCGAGGACCCCACGGTTGATTCTTTCCAACGTATCCAAGTAACTTCTGGGATTCAACTGAAAATACTTTTCTATCTCTACAGATGTCATCGGGGTCTGTCTCTGCTGGTCACCCGCTCTTGGCGCTATAACTATGGCTTCTTCTTCTGCCACGTTTCCTCCTTTGAAATCAGCTTCCCTCCTGTCATTTGTTAAATCTCTTTATGCATGGATCTCCCATCCCTTCTCTCTCTCGCTCTACTTTCCCCCAAGCCGGACATATTGAGATCCTTTAGTCTTTCCTGATCATTTTCAAACATGAAAAAACGTAGGTTGGGTGGCTCCAGACCAACAAAACATCTTCACTCATCATGTGTGGTCTAATAACATAAAAGTAGTGACTTTGGACAGAAATGTCTTTAATTAAACAATATATTGATTTGGTTATTATGTAGGAGGTGGGGAAATGTGGATATCCATATAAGCAAACCTAGTTCCTGAGCAGAATTGTCTAAAACAACATTTAATATAGAGTTATCCCAATTCTATTCCTCATTAGAAACATCAAAGGGGTCCACGTATCATGTTTAAATTAAAACACATGGCATATGGCCAACGTGGAAGCGGGTCTGATCGGGGGGACATTTTCACGTTCGCCTGGCACTTTAAAGTGTAAGCCCTGTCACTTTGTATCTCTTCCAACACAAGGTTAACGCGCAATAACGTTATTTATGATAGATTCACGTTAAATAACATCAGCGATAACAAGGAAATACAATACGCCTTCACAATGCCGTGGGCTTTCATTATTTAGTATTCATTTATAACCCAAAGAGGTGAAAGTGCTAGAAAACACAATGTAATCTGGTGATATTTTTACATATATTTTTTAGAAACCTTTACGTTATTAAAGTATCTGCGGGCATTTCATAAAAATAAAAATCTAATAGGATACGACGTAAGAAGACCGGTCCATGCTTGGCTCTGGATCTGGTCCTTCGGTCTGAAGACATCGGGGAAGAGGGGCAATCGCTTGCTACGAGACCCGATCTCCTTTGGCTTCTTTAACCCCTTAATGAAAGTCTGTAGGTAGATTTACTAATGAGAGTTTACTAACGCCAGAAACTTTGAAGGTGACCTTTCATTTCCGATACAAAATAACAAGAGAAAAAAAAACAAAATATACCGGTATATATTTTTTTTTAAGTCTAAAAAGTCAAAAATGAGTTAGCGGAAAGCGCCCTGAAGAACGGCAGATGAATCAGCAGAGACTGGTATTGTGAGCCGGGACGATTAAATATAAAAATACTAAATGAAAGGAAATGCAGACGGGAATTTAGTGAGCTGAGTGCCCAATGTCAAGAGTTCTTAATAACGTGGAGCTAAGACTTTTCTTCTTCGGATGACGTCCTTGTTTCTGCTTTTTGTTTTTAGTTTATTTAAGAAAAATCATTTGCAAAATAAATAAACAGAAAATAAAATAAAATTTTGCCTTTAGAGACATTGGGATAAAACCTAAAGCTGAGAAAAAGATTGTTTAGAAAATGCATTTAAAGGAATTGCGGCAAAAAAATATTAAAAAAATATTTAATATTTTTTTGCCGCAATTCCTTTAAATGCATTTTCTAAACACTATTTTTCTCCGCTTTAGGTTTTTTTAGGTGCAAAGGGGCACTTTTCTTTGGGGTTAAATGATTACCCTGCCTTGTTTTTATCTAAACTAGGGGTGGACTGGGGGTGATGGGGCAGCCCTGCCACTTTAAGGCCAGAGGCCGCATGATGACATAAGCATGGCTGATGGCGCGACCGCATGTTACATTTTTTAACATGTTAACGTGCTGCTGTTGAGTGTGTGATGCTGTCAACCGGCGACCCACCAGGCGACTTCCCTATTAAATAAATAAATATTTAATAAAAACAGCTAATATCCTGGAGAACGCCTAAAAAAAAAGTTACTATTTCCAAAATTATCAGCAATGGCCTTTTAAAAAAAAAAAAATATTTAGCAAGGGGAGAAAAACAGTTGATAATTTAACCCTTTTTTTTTTTACAAGAATAAACTAAAAAAAATTGATGATTTAGTCTAAATTATTTATATGGTCATGCAAAAAAATGCTATTTTTATTTTTTTTATTTCAAGAAATAAGAATTGCGCGCACAGACAAACTCATTAGTATACATTAGCCGGAGGCGTAAGAACATTGATTAAATTACTCATTCACTGGCGGCAGAAAATTATTATTTAAAAAAAAAAAAAAAAAGTTCATTTTGCAAATATATGCTGATCCATTAATAATAAAACCGTTAATTATGCAGCCCTATACATTTGTTTCATTATTCCCTGTTGTCTTGTAGATGTTATGAGAATCGGCCCTGATTTCGATGTTTCCGACACTTGGAATGTGTAATTACTAGAACTTGGGTGGCCAATCACACGTTGACTTCCCGGTTATATTTTTAAATGCGAAAAACATGTAATTTCTACATTTTTGGGTCTTTTGCTGCATTTGTGGTCCCTGGGCCGGTGAGGGAGGTCGGAGGGTCTTCACAACCCATGCCTGCGAAAGCGAGACGATGCTCAGAAATCATGACTGTGTCTTGAAAACCGGGACTGTCGGGAGATATGATCTACAATGCCTCAGATTAACAGGTTAATCCGAAGGGTTAATAACATCCATCTACATCGCGTCCATCGATACAAAGAGCCTTTTTATGAATATAATCCGGAATTTTATGTAAATAACGTTGAACGTTTGGGGGTTTAACCCTTTTGATATCACTGCCATCGTCAATTTTAAATCTGCTTTTTTTATTTCCGGTCAGAAAAATTATTTTCATATTTTTAAAAAATATAAAGTGTCGGGGGATGAACCGATTGTGAAAAATGTGAACAAAAAGTAATAAAAGCACTGGGGGGAGGGGCAGAATTGGGGCAAATTGGAGGAGAAAAGTTAGACTTTACCCAGAAGAGCCCTGAGACCTGACAAGGATCTCGATTTATCGGCTGCTGTCAGCAAGAATTCTGAAGCAAAGTGGAAAAAAAAGATGGCAGAAGGTAATTGGCAATTAACTGTATAAACATAACTCAAGATAATTAAACTAGCTGAGGGGGACAGTAATTCTTATCATAAATAGTAAGCGCTTTGTAATTGTTTGGGTTTTTTACGGGGAACGTTATTCTTGATTGATGAATTGTGTCAGAGTTGAGCTTAAATTTGGCAATAAATTTCATTTTTGTTCAGAAGAAAGTTGCGTTCCATCTATTATCCCTCTTAACGCCACAACAGGATGGAGTGACTGTTTCTATGCATCTGACATCCACCAAAGGCCCCGCCGGGCAATTTCATGCAAATTCCCCCCGTTTCCTATGATCCCTCAGTGCAGGCGGCGTCGAGATCCTCTCATCAGCCCGGCAGGAAGTTGGAAGCCGCTTCCTGTTCTCTCCCTCCCGTCAACCTAAGCAGGAAGTTGGAAGCCGCTTCCTGTTCTCTCCCTCCGTCAGCCCGAGCAGGAAGTTGGGAGCTCTTCCTGTTCTCTCCTCACATTGTTTTAGCGGACGGCGCATGAGCCTCTAGCGCTAGAGATTGTTTCCAGCCGCGCAGGTCCCTCCGTAACGCTATTATCACCGATATCTCTGGGCGACGGGGAGATTTATACCCTGTGACGGGGCAGCAAGATGGCGGCTCCCACATACAGCGCACGAAGGAGCATTTAGGAAGATTATATGATTTCATTATTGTATTATTGTAAGGTGCGATGATTTACGGGACGAGGCACCGAGCTGATACTGTATCATAATATTATTAACATAAAGAAAATCTCCCCTGCAAGACTCCAAGCTACTTCTACACACATAAACTAACACAATCACACACATACTCACACACAGTAACATATTAACACACATTGTACATACATACTCCCACACACACACTGTATAATACCTACACACTCATACTCACACACACACATACTCACACATACAATAACATACTTACACAAACTCACACGCAGTAACATTAACACACTCAGTGAAAGACTTACACACACACTGAGTACGCACACATAGTAACACACTTGTACACACATACCTTCACACACATGATGTATAATACTCACAGATAGGGATTCCCGCCCTATGTGGGGGCCTCTGTTATGACTGTGGGTGTTGGAAAACTTACATGAGTGGCCTTGTGACATCGGCCCCCATTCGGCCCCCGTCTAGTCGCCCGTTTCTCCTGCTGTAACGACTCAAACCTTAATCAGTCGTTGGTCTCGTCTTAGATTCAGGAGCCGTATGTCTATCCCATGCATGTTTAATACCCTCACTGTATTACCCTCTACCACCTCTGCTGGGAGGCTGTTCCACTTATCCACCACCCTCTCAGTAAAGTAAAATCCCTGTCCTGACTGTTCTTTTCAAGGAAATATGCAGATGTAGAAATAAAAATATATTTCGTTGGCTTTAACGCTCAATGAATGCAAATCCAATGCATTTTCTTTTAATTCTTAAATTAGCCCCTAAAAGAGTTATTATCCCTAACAAAACATCCTAATGTACCCTGGAACTAATTCTACACTAAACGATAAACTTCCAAGATGTCTATATCAAATTATATTGGTAGCAGTAACATAAAGTAGTTTCATTAAGTGCAAAACTCTCTGAAAAACACAGAGTTACGGCGCCCGCTTCCCTTTGTGTTGCGCATGTACATAATTCAGGATAATTTCAGCAGCAAATAGAACGATATGTATCGTCGGCGCGGAATTAACCGATGTTTGTACGCGATACATTGTATCGGGAATCCTGAAAACGCAGCCTTTCAGGGACATGAGATGTTTTTCACCGATCTGTGAAATATCGCTTACAAAATGAAATAAAATCGCATTCAGAATCAAAGAGAAACTTGGGTTTTTTTTTTTTGTTAGAATTTGGCATAATGAAATATTTCACATTAGATCCGCATCTGGAGGCTTTCATGAGCTAATTTACTATATATATAAAAAGGAAGAGTACGGCAAAAAGTGGGAAAAAAGTGGAAAATGATCATTTATTGTAGAAGACGGAGTAAGATGTGATAAAGTAACACAATGTTGGATTAAAACATCCAAGAAAAAAACAAATTGAATGAAAATCCTTAAAAACTTTATGTATTTTTATTTAAAGGGACACCAATAATTATATGCAATTTAATCCCATTTTAATGATCACTGTTTCCCCCTCCGCGCACGTGCAGCTCCGGATTTGGCCTGCAAAGGGGTTCCAGACCCCCCACTGATTTCAATGGGAGCGCTTTCCTGCCGCTAATTGCTTGCTGCAAGCAGCCAAAAGTGAAGCGGAAAAAGGACAACTAGTAGTAAATACTGTGTGTTGGGGGGCTGCGTCGGAGCATTAAGTTACACGCAGGGGGCCGTGGGGTGTTACAGTAAAGGTACAAGAGGAGAAAGGAAGCATCCGCTCAGTGTGGGGTTTGAGCAGGAAAGTCACCAAAATATCACATGACCGACAGCAACGGCGGCTCCAGGTCTGCAGATCAAGGGAGTTTTTTAAGGCAAAATCAGAGAAAACCAGGTTTTCATCACCAATCGGCGTTACTGTATACAGCGCTGGGGGTTATATTACTGTATACAGCGCTGGGGGGTTATATTACTGTATACAGTGCTGGGGGGTTATATTACTGTATACAGTGCTGGGGGTTATATTACTGTATACAGCGCTGGGGGTTATATTACTGTATACAGCGCTGGGGGTTATATTACTGTATACAGCGCTGGGGGTTATATTACTGTATACAGCGCTGGGGGTTATATTACTGTATACAGCGCTGGGGGTTATATTACTGTATACAGCGCTGGGGGTTATATTACTGTATACAGCACTGGGGGTTATATTACTGTATACAGCGCTGGGGGTTATATTACTGTATACAGCGCTGGGGGGTTATATTACTGTATACAGCGCTGGGGGTTATATTACTGTATACAGCGCTGGGGGGTTATATTACTGTATACAGCGCTGGGGGTTATATTACTGTATACAGCGCTGGGGGTTATATTACTGTATACAGTGCTGGGGGTTATATTACTGTATACAGTGCTGGGGGTTATATTACTGTATACAGCGCTGGGGGTTATATTACTGTATACAGCGCGGGGGGTTATATTACTGTATACAGCGCCGGGGGTAATATTACTATATATAGTACATTGGTTTCAATCAGTCGTCTTATATTACACAAAGCGTATGTATAGTAGATATTATCCCTATATGCTATACACTGAAATAGATACATGAGCCCATAATTGTCTCTAATGTTGCAATTAATTAACAAATACTAATTAAGCCTCGTTGGGTCCTGGTGGTGTTCGGGAGATTTCTGATTTGTCGTTTCTTTATTTACGTTTCTTAAGACGATTCATTTTTATTCGGTCTCCCTGGTATTTTTTAACCGCATCCTCCAGCTATTTGATAAACGCTGATCCATAATTAATTCCTAATGCTTATTCATCTCGACAATTAGTGGACAGTAGGCTCCCCTGATTATATTGGCCATTTTTGATTAATCATACATCCTACCTTTCATGTTTCTCATCCCAGGGGCTGTTATTTTGCATTTATTGGCTTTATAAGGAGAGTTTCGTTCACATTATAATTTACCTATTTAATTTTTACATGCGTCTCAACACAAACATTTGATTTCATGAAATAAAAGTCATTATTATACAGAATATTGGAATTTATTTATTTAAATGTTTTCAACCTGGGAAATTGTGTTTTTATACCCAAAATGTGGGGGAAAAGGAGAGAATCATAGAATACTTTGTAAAACGTCTGACGAAGCAGAGCCATAAGAACAGACTTGGCTGTAGTGTTTGGCAGGGGACAGACCGGCACAAGTCTTGTTATTAGCTGAGCTTGTTTCTTGTTTCTTTCATATTGTTGTGTTATACACTACTCGTTATGTCCTATTTACCAATTGTACAGCGCTATGGAATATGATGGTGCTATATAAAACAATAAATAATAATAAATAAGAAATTATCATAATCAGTCAATGGGCAAAATGTAAAAAAGCAATCTTTATAACACCAAAAAAAACTCCTATTTCCCCAAAAAACACGTGCACTTTCCAAGGGGGGCAGTCTCTCTTGGGTACCAAATCTCTGTGCCCCTCTTTCCTCCCCTAATGCCTCTCTTTCCTGGCCTGGTCCCCTCTTTTCCTCCCTATGCCTCTCTCCTTCCCTGATGTCCCTCTCTCTCCTTCTCTGATGCCTTTCTTTCTTTACCTGTGCCCCCTTTCCTCCCCTGATGCCCCTCTTTCCTCTCTCTCATTCCTTGATCTCTCTCTCTGCTTCTTTGATGCCTCTCTTTCCTTTCCTGTGCCCCCTTTCCTTCCCTGATGCCCCTCTTTCTTCTCCTAATACCCATCTCTCCTCCCCTGATTGACATACATTAGTGGTTTGGATTTAATGTTTTATTTTTACTTCTTAAATAAAATATTTTGTTGTACGTTATATATATATTGGGTCAGATAATAATTTACTTGATGTCTGCATCTCCCCCTTCCCTAAAATGTTAGTTTTTTTCCTCACCAGCCTCAGATCAAATAGTGCTTTATTTTGTGGCTTTTCACATAAAACTGACGATTTTTGTATTTTTACAGTTGCTATGGAAACGTGAAATGCTTTAGCCTGTTAACCCAGTTTTTTTTTTTTTGTTGGCTTCAGCAGCTTTTCCTTTTGATAAAATTATCCTGATATTTCTAACCACCTACGACCCTCTATAAAATCTCACCTGGGTTCCAACTACCCTTGATTTCGTGCGCCACCTCGCAGGACAAAGCCAATAAAATCCAGCCTTTTGTGGCTTTCAATTATTTTGATTTTTGTGTAGACTCAACAAACTAAAAATAAATCGTCAAAAAAACAGGATACATAATGGGAGCGTTTTATTATTTCTTTTATTCGTTTGGAAAAACACTTTTTAGAAAAATAAAGAAAATAATAATAATAAAAATAATAAAACAAATAAAAATAATAATACAAATAAAAATAATAAAACAAATAAAAATAATAATACAAATAAAAATAATAAAACAAATAAAAATAATAAAACAAATAAAAATAATAATACAAATAAAAATAATAAAACAAATTAAAATAATAATACAAATAAAAATAATAAAAAAATTAAAAATATTATTATTAATATTACCATTATTATTCATTTAAAAGTGAAACCTTTCATAAGATGAAAGGTTTCTGAAGTCAATAGATTACCTTATTATTTTATATATAATTTATATATATTTTAATAAATAGCATTAAACTTTATTTTCAGTTGGTAGATAAACATAACAAGGCTTTATCCTACTGCATTATGGTGCACAAAAGAACGCTCAGATCTTTGGTTTATTAATCTGAGGGATCCCAACTGCCTTCCTATTTTCAGATTATTCTACCCTAAATATTTCTTCAAGAATAAAGCAAAAACAGTTATTGTAATCCGTGTCTTACGAGATGATTAGTATTAAAATATTTCAAACGCTTATGACTCCCATCTACAGACATTTTTACCGAGGCGGCGCATTTATATTCCAGTCTCGATTCTGAGAGGGTGCTGAGATCCCAAAAGAAACATCTGCTGATTTTGTTTCTCATCCAGCTGAATTTACTGTAAAAAAAAACTGCCATTAAATCCAAAATTTCTGAAACATTTAATCCGCCAGCCGAGTCATTAAAGTTATTTTTCTATTGATTTTCAACTATTATCCATAGAAACCAGCAGGATATTTATATATATAGATATTGGCAGAAATAGTTACATTTTATACCAGAATACTTTAAAAAAAAAAAACTTTTTTTAACCTGCCAAAATATATTTTTTTTACTGAGATCTAATGTGAGTTTTAAATTTTGTATTTTATACGGCTTGGGATGAACCCAATAAAATAAATCTGAGATGCTCACCAAGAGCGGTCAGCCGCTTCACGGCCCGTCCTCCGCTGCGTCCCCTGCTCGGGAGCGTCTCACGTTTTAGCTCTTTTGTGTCGTTACAGAGAAAAAAAATCTCCATAAACAAATGAGTCGGATCCCACCCCAAGGGCAGCCCAGAACCAAACGTGCCCACAAACCTCGGAGATACACTTTGGTCTTCAAGGGCCTCGTCGTTGGGGTCCATTTGGTTATCACTCCAGACACCAGAGAGCCAGGGGGTCTCAAATGTATTTTGTATCGTATTTCAGAGACAATAACCTCGTGGGACCCCAATTACATCGGCCATGTTTTCCAGGACACATAGAATTTTTACGTATAGCTGACCAGCCCTGCAGTATGGAGGATGTATAACCGAGTACTTGGTTCCCTCCCGTAAGTCTATACATCCCCCATACTGCGGGGCAGCATTTTATCTGCATCTTCCTGTCCTTCATCTTCTCTTTTCCATCTTCTCTCTTCGTCTGCATCTCCGTGGACATAACCTGGTGCGAAATGGCGGCACTTCCGGTAACGTCACTCCTACACGGTGGGAGGACGTCACCGTAAAAGCTGCAATTTTAGTGGAAGTTCACCTTAGGGGGCCGCCATTTTGGTGGATGTTTGTGCCAGGTTATATCCAACCCTCCAATCGGGTGAGTGGACGTTAACCAAAACCGCTGCAATTTTGCCCTAAGGTGAACTTCCGCCAAACTGGCGGTGCATTCTGTCATTTCCTTCCAACTGATCTGAGGAGTTGGAGAGAGGACATCACCGGAAGTGCCGCCATTTTGGCGGAAGTTTGCACCAGGTTATCTCCATGGTAATGCAGACGAAGAGACAAGAGGAAGATAATAATAATAATAATAATAATAATAAAATAATAATAATAATAATAATAAAATAATAATAAAATAATAATAATAATATAATAGAATAATAATAATAATAATATAATAAAATAATAATAATATAAAATAATAATAATAATAATATTATAAAATAATAATAATAAAATAATAATATTCTAAGATTACAGTATATAGATTAAAATTCCACCTAAGGCATGCGCGATAATTGATGTTTTTTTGTATAGCTGGAATAAAAGCCCCGCAAATATCAGCATCCTTCAAAAGGGAGAACTTTTCTGCTGACGGAATGTTTTTAAATATTTTTTCTTGGATATTCTTACAAAGAATAGAAGAGGAAAGAAGTTGCTTTCATTGACAAACAGCTAAGTTTGTAAAGACTTGAAACGGATTTTATTTTTTATTTTATTTTTTTTTCCCCCATAAATAATTTCAACCAGCGACACGTTCCGACTCGTGTTTCTTCGATAAGGAAACTCATTTCCAAGTGCGCTCGCCGTTCGCTTGTAGGATATTGTCGATGATTGAATCGATTATGATACAAGGAACGAGATGACACAGCGGAAGCGGGGCCCGGCGTCGTCTGCAGCTTACAAACAGAGACGGCCGAGGCTTTAAAGCCGCATTTCAGGGGAAAACGTTCACAAAGAGCGATGGTTTATAAGACAGCGGGAACCGTCTTCAAAACGCAGCAAAAAGGGGAAAAAAAAGAAGCCGAGGAACGTCAAGGTTTTTCAAAATCCTCCTTCCAGACAAGAAGCGGCGGCGGTTATTCGCTGGGATCTTGGAAATACAGATACGGCTGATTTTAAAAGCAGAAACTCATTGAATAAATAAAAACGCGTTTCTAGCAGATTCTGGGCTAGAAAACCAGGAATTAAACACTTTGCGTTTTTATAAAAACCCGGTGGGACTGTTATTTCTGCTTACCGGGGGGGGGCGACGGGGGTATAATATCCTCCTCAATCGCTCTACGTTCAGCCTCAGAGAGTTGACATCGAGGGTATGATGTCATATTCAAGCCCCAGAAGGCGGTGCAGCGGGGAGAATCCCGGACCGCGTCCACGGAGGTACAGATCTTGTGATCTTTTCCCAACTGCTGTGGGGTAGTTGGAGGGAGATCCCCCGACCAGCCCTGCCACCTGTGTAGGAACGGTGGCGCATGCGACGGGTAACACAATGTCACGAAAGAACGAGACCCTAACACACTGCGCGTTATTCCTCCTCATGCGCGGGTAAATACATTTCTTGCCTCTGGCTGCTGTTTGATTGGCCGTTCCTCAATCCTGCGCCGCGTACAACGGGCCGTCTGCCAATTAAAATGCTCCCTGATTCCGTCGGCCGCCTGATGAGGAGTTGGCGGCCGTTTCAGGAGTGAGTGATTTTTCGTTGACTTCGCTCCGCGGCGAGGCGGCCTCCACAGGAAGAGATAAATCTCCCCAAATGTTTATGGGCTACGAGGTTCATCAGCATAATATTTAAAGCGCCGGCGACGTGTCGGATACCTGCGTGCGGAGACTGATGTCTCACCGCCAGAAATAAATACTTCTCCCAGATCCTGTCCACAAAATAAATCCACAGATTAAAGTAAGCAACATATATGTACAAGAACCCCCCCTTCCGTGTACACCGTGGAAGCGGCCATCTCAACTTCCTGTTTTCAGGATCTGTATTATTATTAATATAATCCCGCCCCATTATTGCTAAGTTGCTGATTGGTTCATTGTTATGGTGGGAGGAAGGAGAAGTTTAGGACAGGATTGCGCTGGTGTGGTGGTTGTGCCAGCAGGCGGCTCGTTGGGGTCACACCTTGACCCTGGGACCCCCATTTCTATAAGCAAACGGGCCCCCATTTTTTTTTACTGCCAATATCTGCCCGCTCCTCTTTATTGCTGCCACACTCAGGGTATTTCCACCTGAAGCCACACCTGGGAACTTTCTAGCCAAGCTGCCCCTGGGGGCCTTGAAATATTAACCCTTTAATAACCCATAGTGAAGGTTCTATGTAGTGTCTCTCAGAACGTGTCACTAAAATGCCTCCGATACCGGCCCTCATGGATACCTTGACACACTCAATTGATAAACTTAATTGAGTCACCTGCATTCAAGCAGGGATATCAACTATAACTATATATGTTTTCACTCCCACACATAGGGTTAGATCTTCTAAGCCGTTCACTGAAATGAGAAGCTCCGGAGCCGAATTTCCAACGAGATCCGAAGCTTCTGTGTCGCTCAGACCCTCAAGAAAGAGAAACTCCGTCCCCTTGAAGAGAATGAAATGCGATGCAGTCAGAATGTGACAGCTGGGGGCCGCGCCATCCGCCCGCTCGGCTCAGTCCCCGCGACATTGTAATCATCTCTATAGATTCTTATTCTCAGGTTTTTACTTCCTTTGACGGGTCGGATCTGAAAGTCAGCGAAGCAGAGAGAGAGCGGAGAGGGTCTGAGGCGCATTAGGAGACACCGAGGCCACATTCGCGCACGCAGTTATACTAACACCGGCTCGGCAGCTTCCGGGGCTGAAGGGATTCCGCGGACGGAACTTTGCGAAATCTCTTATCATGCGGAGAGCAGCTGCAATGTTTTAGGGACCCCCCCAAAAAAAAACACGAGCCCCATCATTAAATGATAATTTATGTAATCTCGCTGTAAAGACTCAAACCTTAATCAGTCATTGGAACAGCCTCCCGGCAGAGGTGGTAGAGGGTAATACAGTGAGGGTATTAAACATGCATGGGACAGACATACGGCTCCTGAATCTAAGACGAGACCAACGACTGATTAAGGTTTGAGTCTTTACAGCAGGAGAAACGGGCGACTAGACGGGGGCCGGATGGGGGCCGATGTGCCGGCGGATTCTATGTTTCTAACCTCCGGCATTTTATCAGTCAGCGAATCCTCCCCGTGGCAGTAAAACCTCATCGCCCCCTCTGCGACTGTAAAGCGAGCAGACAAATAACTAACGTAACACCTGCTGGGTTTAAAATAAACCGGAATCCCAATCTACTCCTCGGCTTAATGCGCCCCAAATACACATAACTGACAAGCCTGGAATGATGAATACGAGCAAAGAACACAAGCCGGGCTCGCATCGGCCATAATGCCCCTCCGCGGGTCCTGAGCCTGCGCAGACCGCCTCTCCCCGCGTTACACCGACGTGGGTCTCGTTATTACTCCAGCACTGAGGCCTCCAGGCCATCTGCACGTTGAGCAGTTTACATAAAATGCCCTTTGAAAATAATCTGAACGACTTAAAAGCTCCCAGGCATCCACTTATGTTTTTGTAAAATTATAAAGACCCAAAAACTGTAAAATTATATGAAAATGATCAGAAAATATGGATCAAAAACTCAGGTTTCTCTACCGCCTTCCAACACTTGTTACATAACATTAACATCTTCAGGGCTCTGCATCCACACTGAGCGTAATATGTATTAAATATATTCATATCTGTATAAATATGTATTAAATACCTGAAGAAGAGACCTCCGAGGTTCAGGAAGCTTCAACTTGACTTCTTTTTTTCTACGTTGGTCTGAAGAAGGCTACACTTATCCAAGTTTGGGGCTAAAAGAGGACAATACGGGGTTATACAGTAGATACATTTTTGAAAAGTTTATGGCTACAATGTGCAAATATGCAAAACAATGATAATAGCACTTTTGCTTTAACAGGTTAAGTGAAAAAAATTCATTTTTTTTCTTTTTATCATTTTTTTCTTTTTTTGCTTTGCTAAACTCTTTTTTTTCTTGTTGTTTTTTTTATCATTTTTTTTGTTCTTTTTTTTTTTTTTTTTTTTTATGTGTTTCCACCAGACGAAAATTCTAAATATTTAGACAATTTCAGCACAATTTATCCGCTCAACTTCCGAACCGAGAAACTCTCTAAATACGAGCCACGGAAACCTGAATCTAAGCCGCTACAAAAAAAAAAAAAAAACAATCCCATATTTATTTCCACCGATTGTTCCATTTAGAAAATAAATAAACAAATAAATAAATAAACAAATAAATAAAACCCTTCGCTGGTTTATCTGTCAGTCCTGAGAAACTCTTCTAATGTAACAATCAAAAAGCTCATCACGAAAAAACCGAGCCGGCACTAAAGCAGCGGCGGGAATCGCGGCCCCCGACGTACGAGCGGCCCCCGTAACGGCCTGCGCTTATAGCAACGCTCTGCGATTTACGGGGGGGGAGACAATCAGCTCATCTTCTCCGTACCATAAACCAATATAACAAAATAAACATGATGGATACAAAGAGACAATACTTTTTATGTTCAGATATATTAGATGGCAGACAATAAAGCGGAGAGAGCGCGGCGCTCGATTGCCATCCATCTCCGCTAATGCGAATCGTTATTACTTGTAAAAATGCCTCTTTTTTCATATTATTCTCCTTTCGTGACCCCAAAGTTTGAGCTTTCGCAGGGGTACTCAGAATTCTATCCTTAGAGTTACTAGAACAGCCGCTTTGGGATCTCCGTCCCGCGCCGCGCATGAGATCGGTAATTTATATATTATAATTACGGGGAATATGGCTGCCGGGGCGAGCGAAGGAATTTCGGCAGTAACAGAAGAACGACTTTTTCCCACTTAGCCGTATCCCCAACTGGTCAATATTATTAAAGTTTATGGGGCAATTCGCTAATAATTTCAAGCGGAGGAGGAAAAAAAACATCCCCGAACGCCAAATGACCTTTTGACTTGCTTAAAAAAACATAACGTTCGCTGGCGTCTTATTGGTCTGCGGGATTAGCGGATATAATAAATGGAGAATTTCAATTTATTATTCTGTTTTTTTGTTGTTTTTTTGGTTTTTTTTACGGCGTGAAGAAAATAATTAAAGCCATTCAACGGATACAAATAATCTGCATTTTTATTTTCTTTCTTTCAAAAGATTTAACCCTTCAATAAATTGATTTTTTTTTTTTTTTTTTTTTGGCTATGAAGTATTTCTGGGTTCAAAAAAAAATTGCACATTATAAAGAGTGGAGAATTTACGGAAATTTGGAAAATTTGAGGATTCGGGACAGTTTTTTGATAGGTAGGAAATGGTTAATTTGTGCGGGTATAAAAATCTTATAGCACGCGCCAAAACCATTTTAAACAAACTGAATTTAAAAAAAAAATGAATTTTCTATGGTTGCTGGGGTAACTGATCTCATCAAAAGTGTTGTTTGTGCTACTATTTAGCCACTTTCCTTTATGAAAGGGTGGAAGATAAGTGGAACAGCCTCCCAGCAGAAGTGGTAGAGGGTAATACTGTGAGGGGATTTAAACATGCGTGGGGTAGGCATATGGCTCCTGAATCTAAATAAGTGGAACAGCCTCCCAGCAGAAGTGGTAGAGGGTAATACAGTGAGGGTATTAAACATGCATGGGATAGACATACGGCTCCTGAATCTAAGACGAGACCAGAGACTGATTAAGGGTTAAATGTTTAAAGTAGGAACAAATGGACTGAATTAGTCTGATCTGCCGGCAGGTTCCCCTTGTAGCCCCCAAAAAACACTATTTATCACGCATCTCCCAAAATGTGCCCCCATATCTTCCTTGAAACCACCCCTGTAGGGGAGCCGCTCATCTGTCGCCCAATATTCCCCATGAACTTCAGAAGTTCAGAGTTAGAGGTCAGCTGATCGTTCTGATGCCGAATTGCTGGATTTTACTTTTTATTTCTCTTTCTTTTTTTTTGATAAATGTGTTTTTGAGGATTAAATGATTTCATGGCTCGTAAATTGAACGCCAACTGGCAGAAGTCAAAAGAAATTAACTTTTTTTTTTTGCCATCGTGTCGGAGTTTAGAACATAATTGTTCGCAAATGACTTCACATTACAGACTCCGTAACTTAGTTGGACATTCGGCAGCATTGGAGGAGTTCAGGGCGAGGACAATAAAAGGGTTTGTTTCAAAGGATCGGTTTAATTTAAAAGGAAACATCCCCCCCCCCGTTACTTTATCTAAAAATGGCATTTATTGCAGAAAAAAAAAACCAAAGCTTTTCATGGTGTAACCCACACACAATAAAATCTATGTTACAATCTATACCGAAAATGTTTAAAATTAACAATTTTTTTAAAACAACTTTTTTTCTTGCAATAGCAACAAAGCTCTTCAAAGGATAAAATTAAACCATCCCTGAATATATGCAAAACAACTCTGGCCCTAACCCTATCCCTAACCTTAACCCTATCTCTAGCATCACTAACCCTAACCCTATCCTCCAACCCTATCCCAAACCCTAACCTTAACCCTATCCTTAACATGACTAACCGTATCATTCTCACTAACCCTAATCCTATCCTCCAACCCTGTCCCTGTCCCCGTCCCCCAACCCTACCCCTACCCCTAATCCCTAACTTCATCCCTATCACTAACCCTTTTCCGTCTCACTAACCTTAATTCTAACCCTATCCTTATTCGTAATCCTAACATTAACCCTATCCCTATCCCAACTCTAAGCCCATAACTAAACCTATTCCTGTGCCTAACCCAAACTCTAACCCAATCCTTTACCCGATCCCTAATTCTAACCCTATCCCTATCCCTGTGCCTATACCCTATCTGCACCTCTATCCCTAACCCTTTTATATATATAAATATAAAATGTCCTAAAACATTTCCCACCCTATTTAAGATTTAAAAATTGCGAGTTACGGTATTGGCCAATACAAGTTGCAAGCTAATTTTGATAATAATTTTGATAACCGGGGATTAATTCGGGTTAACCCATCGGAAATGACAATTAGAAAACATGAATTTTGGAATTTAGCCTTAATCTGTCGAAATCCTTTATTAACGAGCAGCAGTTGAGCTCGGCGTGATGGGTGCACTTGCTGAAATGAATATTTTCTATTTAATCGTTTTTGTTGCGATTTGCAGCTAATTTCTATTGTTTTGTTTGCTACAAACTTTGCTAGAATCCAGCGAGTAATAATAATAATAATGTAACAATGTGTCTGAATGTAGCCGCTTTAGCATTATCTGATCAATTTCCCGTCCTTAACTCCCCCCTCCCCCATCCAACTTTACAAAAAGTGCCTGAACCAATCGGCAGCTTAACAATAGGGAATAGATAACTCAATGGGGAGGAATAATCCTGCAGAATTTAAGGTAGCTGATCCCATGGTGTACACAGAAACTTGGGTTCTTGCATATATATATATATACTCTAGATTGTAAGCTCTTTTGAGCAGGGCCCTCCTCTTTTTACTTGTTACGTCCTGTCTACCCATTGTACAGCGCTATGGAATATGATGGCGTTATATAAAACAATATTTAATAATACATTTATTTTACACTGTAAATATTTGCCACAGTGCTTTATGGCCCTAAATGTTTTTTTATGTTCGGCCCTGCATAACCATCATACCAGTTTGCAGCCAGCTGCAAGTGATGGGAGTTACTCTATTAACCTCTAATAAAAGGTATGTAGGAGGCGCAATTAGGAGCTGCCAGCCAGTTGCCCAGTTTGCCCCATGATGAGTCCGGCCCCAGGGTGGACAGCCTAGCGGCAGATTTTCCAGGATCCCAGTGAGCAGGTCCAGCCGTGGCTGCTTCCCAGGGACTTCAGGTACTCCAGGGATGCTATGGTTCTGCCCCCTCCCTGCCGAGGTTCCGCCCCCTCCCTGCCGAGGTTCCGCCCACATACACCACACCCATTCTACGCCTACTAAAGTCTAAGAGCCCCTGCCTCTGCATGAAGCCACACCCCCAGAAGATGGACGCTCTGGGTTGCAAACCCCAGGAAGTTTCCAGATATATGTCATTTTTTTAAAATGATTTTTTTTTTTGCTGCAAATGCATTTTTTTTATTATTCCGCCAGCTCTGGCTGCAGCTTCTTCTGTATCCTCCAGCAGATACCGTGAAAAAAAAAAAGCCACCGATTCACGCCTAAGACATGTGAAATGAGCTCACGTTCCACCATCTGTCTCTCCTGTATCAGCCGTTTCCATCACCGCATACGGACCAAGAGTCCAAAAAAGCGTATTTAATGCACACGGGGCCCCTACATCTGCATAAAAACATGTTTTTAGTCTTAATATTACTTTTTGAGTTATAGCATCGTCATATTCCACAGCGCTGTACAAAGGGATATCTTACAGAGGTATGAAAATGTTGGGGAACTTTTTTCGCCAACAAGAAACACACAAAAAAAATGCAAACAGTATAATTTTATAAAACGTTAGTATTTAAAAAAAAACTTTTTATGATCATTTAGCCTTGTGGGTACTGGACATTTTACTTTACCGACAAGGTGGTAGACAAGTAGAACAGCCTCCCAGCAGAGGTGGTAGAGGGTAATACAGTGAGGGTATTAAACATGCATGGGATAGACATACGGCTCCTGAATCTAAGACGAGACCAACGACTGATTAAGGTTTGAGTCGTTACAGCAGGAGAAACGGGCGACTAGACGGGGGCCGGATGGGGCCGATCTGCCGGCATGTTCTATGTTTCTTTGTTAGACAGCTGGAACACACAGGGTTAAGCGAATACTTTTTATTTCTCAATAGCACGTGAGATTCTTGAATGTCTGCCAGGCGTGAGCCTCCGCGTGCGAGAAAAGATCGCGCCAACATCTTCACAACGCTCCGAAAAAAAAAGTGCATCGCAGTCTGGATGACTCCATGCGACAAAACCTAAAAAAACAGCGTTTACACATTCAAGGGGTTAATAAACAGATCCCCGCCTTTTGAAGAGCCGTTACATATAGATTAGGAATTACTCGGGAGAAGCACTCGAGTTTTTGTTATCAGGGTCGTCTTTAATATTTATTAAGCGCCGCGGTCTTTGAAGTTCCGATGTTGTTATTCTAGAACGGTTTAAACGGACAATAATATCCGCAGAAAGGGGCGGAGCCGCGACTCGGCTAAACCTGAAATGTTAAAGGAGACAAAAAACGCAGGGTTTGTGATTTAAACCCTATATTAAGTGAGTGAGTGTGGATGTTAATGTGTGTTAGCATGAATGTGCAAGTATGTTAGCATGATTGTGTATGTGTGTTAGCATGATTGTGTATGTGTGTTAGCATGATTGTGTATGTGTGTTAGCATGAATGTGTATGTGTGTTAGCATGAATGTGTATGTGTCTTAGCATGATTGTGTATGTGTCTTAGCATGATTGTGTATGTGTGTTAGCATGATTGTGTATGTGTGTTAGCATGAATGTGTATGTGTGTTAGCATGAATGTGTATGTGTCTTAGCATGATTGTGTATGTGTCTTAGCATGATTGTGTATGTGTGTTAGCATGATTGTGTATGTGTGTTAGCATGATTGTGTATGTGTGTTAGCATGACTGCAGCAGCCTCGACTCACATGCTTCCCCAGAAACACATAACCCCCCAATGAATACACAACAACCATGTTTGGGTAGAAAAGGCCACAGCCGAGTTATTTTAACACTAGCCATTGCCACGCAGACCTAAAACCGAAAAATAGGTGCGTTAACAGGACAATGACCAACACACCGAAAACCAATAAATAACATAAAAAAATAACATTAACCATTTAATGTAACAAAAAAAACACCCCAAGGTTATCCAGGTGCCACACAGGGAAGGACATACCGGGACGCCCAAACCCAGACCTGAGGTTCCCAGCTCCACCTGCCAGGAAACCTCCCGCCACGAGTCCCACCAAATACTCTCCCCGCAGCATTAACCCCTGAGATACCTGGTAGGCTTACGCAAGACCGTGACAAAAAACACACAATCCAGGAACACTCAACACAAAAAAGGGAGGGTGGGACAAACAACGATTGGTAAGGTGACAAGAATGGCGCCTGACCTAGTGGCGCCCAGGCCTTAAATAACCCTCCATTAACCCCTCCCCTGCCTTATTCAAAAAATGCCGCCAAGGCCTAGCCCTGCTCGGCACCCAGTCAAGGGGCAACTCTGGCCCATTCTGAGCCCTGTGGGCTTCATGAATGTGTATATGTAAGTGTGTAAGTTTGTGTAAGAGTGATCGTATGTGAAAGCGTGTATGCCAGTGCATAAGTTAGGTACCTAGGGGGAGGGAGGGGATGAAGGGCCCACTTAGCTTTACCTGCCCCCCCCAGCCAGAAGGTGCCAACCCTCCTATCTATATCAGTGACAATTTAATAGACTCCGGCATTCAGATTCTGGGAGTTTCCTGCGTGGTGTTTAGGGGAGCGAGGTGTTTAGGGGAGCAAATCCCTCTCTTCCATCTTCTTCTCTGGTGACTATTTCTGTGTCTCTTTCTTTCCTCTTCGGCGCTCTTCAGAGCGTTTCCGCAACACGACGGCGCCTCTTCACACACCACGGGGACAACCTCTTCCCCCATTCCTCCAATCACATAGGAGGGAGAGAAAAAAAAATGCAATGTGGGAACGGATTGGAGCAATACTGTAACAGACAGCGGTTGATCGGACCAATAGGGGAGGAGGGAGGGAGAGAGGGGACAGGATCCCCCCCCCCCCGACGCAACTCAGGAAGTCTTTATGTAAACTTCCATTTATTAAATATGCTATAAATCAGACAGGAGCTGAAGACGAGACCACGTGTTCTACACCATTATGTCAGACTCACTAGACCGTAGTTACCAGACCGTGTTTTTCCACGTTACTTTTTTTTGGAACTTTTTTGGACGTTTTCTGACAATTCAGAGTATTATCTGTTGGATATTTAAAAAAAATATATTTTATAGAGATGGAAGCAGAAACCTTGAGTCCTCCATTACCATAGAGAGGATTACCATAGAGAGGATTACCAGATACCTAAAAATATGATAAACTTCAGCGAGTACCTGCCACACATTCAATAAAAATAAGAAAAAAAAGTATTAGAACTGACAGAACCGCAGTTCTAGAGCATAAAACACTTCCTCATGAAAATACATGAATACGGAATTCTCAAAGGATCCTTCAGAACCGGGAGAGGAGAAGACGACGTCGTGGGATTTAGAGCAAAATCTGTCACATAAAAAAAAGCTGCCTCTGTTTGGGCTTCGATTCACATCTCGGTATAAAACGTGCAAAAAAACCCCCAATTTTTTATGGTGTTTTTTTATTATTATTATTTCATGGTCCGACCAGTTTCAGTCCTAATAATTCCGTTTAACGTATCGCGTGTCTGCAATAATTTATTAAAAAGCAGCAAATATAAAAAAAAAATTAAAATAAAGAAAGGCGAGGGCTTCACCTAAAAGCAAATTAAAAAAAAAAAAAAATTTAAAACAAAAAAACCCAACCAAGATGCCTCGTGCAGCTCCAGGTCCTCTTGGCGATGTAGAGATTTTGTGAAATAAAGAGCTACAGGCAACCCATCATTTATCTCCGTTTCTCTGCTTCCGTTCTTGTAAAACCCGCAGGAGTTAAACGCGCCGCCGTTTTCCCAGCTGCTTTTCTGGGTTGCAAAAAAACAAAACCAAAAAACAAAACAAAATCACTAACATAAAAAATAACACGCTGCGTCGTCCTTTCCAACGTCTTCAAGGGTGAGAGGACGCGGGCGTCCAGCCAACGCCGTCAAGGTCTGACCGACACCTTTCCGCCCCCCGCTGAAGGCTCCCATCCCAAAACGGATTTCTTTTTCATGTTGAATCTCGTATCAAAAAAATAAGAGCAGGATTTTATTTTCTAAACTTTATTTTATCCCAAAATGTTGGGATTTTTTTTTTAAGTTCCGCCGTAGAAAGGATGATTAATTATTTATCGGTTCATTAATATGCGGGACCTTTAACCACGCGGGACTTTGGGAGTCATCAAAAGGGAAATGTGTGACATTTTCTGAATTTTTTTAAAGTCTAAAGATAAATCCAGAACCCGACCCCCTTTCCATAAGAGGCCGGTTCTAGACCCGGGTGAAAACTTTTTTCCCCCCATATCTGAAAAATGGTGGCGAGTGGGACTTTCTGCCCTGTGATGATTCCTGTCGCAGATAGAAAATATTCGCTGCCCCCCACTACTATGTTCTGCATACATCTATACATTATACAGGGCATCTCACTGATTTATCTATACATTATACAGGGCATCTCACTGATTTATCTATACATTATACAGGGGGCCGGTCACTGATTTATCTATACATTATACAGGGGCCGGTCACTGATTTATCTATACATTATACAGGGGCCGGTCACTGATTTATCTATACATTATACAGGGCATCTCACTGATTTATCTATACATTATACAGGGGCCGGTCACTGATTTATCTATACATTATACAGGGGCCGGTCACTGATTTATCTATACATTATACAGGGCATCTCACTGATTTATCTATACATTATACAGGGCATCTCACTGATTTATCTATACATTATACAGGGGCCGGTCACTGATTTATCTATACATTATACAGGGGGCCGGCTCACTGATTTATCTATACATTATACAGGGCATCTCACTGATTTATCTATACATTATACAGGGGGCCGGCTTGCTGATTTATCTATACATCATACAGGGGGCCGGCTCACTGATTTATCTATACATTATACAGGGGCCGGTCAGTGATTTATCTATACATTATACAGGGGCCGGTCACTGATTTATCTATACATTATACAGGGGCCGGTCACTGATTTATCTATACATTTATACAGGGGGCCGGTCACTGATTTATCTATACATTATACAGGGGCCGGTCACTGATTTATCTATACATTATACAGGGAGCCGGTCACTGATTTATCTATACATTATACAGGGGGCTGGTCACTGATTTATCTATACATTATACAGGGGGCCGGCTCGCTGATTTATCTATACATTATACAGGGGGCGGCTCACCGTTTTAACTATACATTATACAGGGCCGGCTCACTGATTTATCTATACATTATAGAGGGGGCCGGTCACTGATTTATCTATACATTATACAGGGGGCCGGCTCACTGATTTATCTATACATTATACAGGGCCCTTTAGCTCTTCCTGGGATCGGCCATTTAAGTGAAGCTGGAAAAAACTTTGAGATATTTGAGGTTTCAAAGATAAAAAAAAGACATTATAATGTTTCATTTTGATTATTTTGGGTTGAAATATACAATATCTATACGTTCAAAATGAATCTTAATAAAAACCTCGTCTCCTCCAGTGTGGGGAGGAGATCGTCTGCTTTGCTCGGCTTCCCATACTGTGGAGAGCAGCGATTTCCCATCTGCTTCTCATATGAAAGAAGCTAATTGTAGCCTTTTTTGTTTTTTTTTTTGGCTTTTTTTTATTTGAAAGCAACCAAAACAGGTTGTTTTTGTTGGTTTTTTTGCTACTTCTCATCTGCAACAAAAGTAGCAAATGCAGAAAAAATGACAACTTACAAATGTTCTAAATGTATTCATAGCTTATTAGTAGTAGTAGTAGTAGTATTGTTGTTGTTGTTGTTATGTGTATATATATATATATATATATCGCCATCATATTCCGCAGCGTTGCACAAAGGGCTATTCTCAATAAAATCGTGGAAAAGTCACTTTATAGCATTTTTCCCATCCTTTGACTGTCGGGAAACAATGTATCATTCCATATGCTGGTAAAATCCACTCCCGGTTTATAGCTGGCTGAGTGTGATGGGAGTTCATTTCATCTGTCGTTCAGTACCGTGGAAAGAGCACAATTTGTCTCTGATTGCGGCCGTTTTCTGTCGTGAAAAATCATCAGCCTCCCAGCGCCGGGCTTCAGACAATTAATCTCAGTAGAAATGATAAAAGAATTCGGAGGAACGTCGACTTAGCAGGAAGTTCTGGACACCTCTTTGTGGTTTTTAGGCTAAATTTCCTTAATAATAAAATATGGATCTCTGCGCATAATATATTTAATGATTATTTTCCATTATCAACTGCTGGGCGGAGGCGGTAATCGGCCAAAAAATATACGTTAAAATAAGACTTTTGTACTCAGAGATACCACACGGCGTAGGTTGGTACATTGAATCTACACTGCCACCTACTGGCAGACTGTATAACTTTACCCCCAACACTGGGACCAGGATCCAGTGCTTTCACACACATAGAACCCACCAGCAGATCGGCCCCATTCGGCCCCCATCTAGTCCCCCATTTCTCCTGCTGTAAAGACTCAAACCTTAATCAGTCGTTGGTCTCGTCTTAGATTCAGGAGCCGTATGTCTATCCCATGCATGTTTAATACCCTCACTGTATTACCCTCTACCACTTCTGCTGGGAGGCTGTTCCACTTATCTACCTCCCTCTCAGTAAAGTAAAACTTCCTTCCATTATATCTTAAAATTAAGAGGTAAAACATTTAAAGAGGATATGGTATCAATTTTGGGTATTCTTCAAAAACTACTACTTATTTCCTTTTTCTTTCTTTCTTTTTACAAAAGATGTTTGTTTTAAGAGCCAATCAGGGAGAGGGAGGCCCGGTGCATGCTGGGAATGGATCATCATCTCAACACGTAGGAAAGTGTGAGACTTTTATGCCACATTTTACAATCTGGGAAAAGAAAAAATGTCGGTGCGCTGAGCTAGTCACAGGCTCAAATAATACAAATGTGTAATACGAGGCCTACCAAACAGGTGTAAGCATGCTGCAAGAAACAGTGTATTGGCTGTACAATGTATACAAAAAACAAAAACTGTCTGCGCTTCTTACCCTAATAAAGTTGGCAACAAATATATAAACATAATATAAATGAGAGGTTTTGGTTATATGAATTGGCCAAAGCATAATTAAGCTCACCCGCCACGTCAAGGCGCACTCTCAATAGGGTGAGAACCACATTTTACAATCAGTCATTCTGAATGGTTATAAAACACAAAGGTCATTTATCTGATTCTATGTCTACAAAACCATCAACGGCAAGATAAGGGTTAATTCTCATAAAAAAATCAGATATATTTCTGTAGAATTAATTACATTTTATAACCCTGAGCACTGTATACAGTAATAACCCCGAGCACTGTATACAGTAATATAACCCCCCAGCGCTGTATACAGTAATATGACCCCCCCAGCGCTGTATACAGTAATATGACCCCCCCAGCACTGTATACAGTAATATAACCCCAGTGCTGTATACAGTAATATAACCGCCAGTGCTGTATACAGTAATATAACCCCCAGTGCTGTATACAGTAATATAACCCCCCAGCACTGGATACAGTAATATAACCCCCCAGCACTGTATACAGTAATATAACCCCCAGCGCTGTATACAGTAATATAACCCCCAGCGCTGTATACAGTAATATAACCCCCCCAGCGCTATATACAGTAATATAACCCCCAGCACTGTATACAGTAATATAACCCCCAGCGGTGTATACAGTAATATAACCCCAGCGCTGTATACAGTAATATAACCCCCAGCGCTGTATACAGTAATATAACCCCCAGCGCTGTATACAGTAATATAACCCCCCAGCGCTGTATACAGTAATATAACCCCAGTGCTGTATACAGTAATATAACCCCCCGCGCTGTATACAGTAATTTAACCCCAGCGCTGTATACAGTAATATAACCCCCAGCACTGTATACAGTAATATAACCCCCAGCGCTGTATACAGTAATATAACCCCCAGCACTGTATACAGTAATATAACCCCCCAGCGCTGTATACAGTAATATAACCCCCAGCGCTGTATACAGTAATATAACCCCCCAGCGCTGTATACAGTAATATAATCCCCCAGTGCTGTATACAGTAATATAACCCCCCAGCGCTGTATACAGTAATATAACCCCCAGTGCTGTATACAGTAATATAACCCCCCAGCGCTGTATACAGTAATATAACCCCCAGTGCTGTATACAGTAATATAACCCCCAGCACTGTATACAGTAATATAACCCCCCAGCGCTGTATACAGTAATATAACCCCCAGCGCTGTATACAATAATATAACCCCCAGCACTGTATACAGTAATATAACCCCCCAGCGCTGTATACAGTAATATAACCCCCAGTGCTGTATACAGTAATCTATTTTAATCTATTAGTAATTAAACATTTTTACAATATATCAGTTTTAGAGGTTTTGTATTTCTATCGTTTATTAGCAGCACATTCCCTGCACGAATCTATTCACAAAGCTTTAGGTTCATTTGTTAATTTTCACCTCGATGCCATAAAGTCGGAATAAAAGGCTTTTTCTCTATGAAAATACAGATAAGTGTAAATCGCTGCTTATTAGGTGTCCAGATATATTTATAACAGGAAGATTGAAAATGACAGAGAAAGAGGCATTAGTTGAGGCAAAAGATGTAAATTTAATTAGTGACCTCCATGATTAGTTTATAATTGCTATATAAATTATTTGTGCAGTTTCTGGGAATCTCATTAGAACTCCCATTAAAACCTTTTAACATCTTATTTAAAGATATATCTTCATTTTCACAAACGTCTCCTCTTCTGTTTTATATTCACAAAGTATATTTATGTCTATTATAATTCCCTCTATCCTAAATAAATAGAATTTTAATAATTGCACGCAGCATTATAACCCGGGACTATTCCATTTAAAGGGATAGAAAGTCTTTAAGGGGAACTCCCATCAAAAAGGCTTTCTTTTTATTTAGTTTTTGCCCCATAATATAACGTTTTCAGGCAGCCGCATATCAGCCGTTTGTATGATTCTCGCTCTGTTATCCGATCCCCGATCTACTAAACCCCCCGACTCCTTATCATACTGCCTGTGGGGGAAAATAGAATTGCTCAGTCTTAATCACCAAGTTGGACTCTCTGACTAATAAAAGACTATAAATGAAAGATTTCATTAGCATTGCCATAAAGCATCAGCTCAGTGTGGTGTTTGAACCAAGAAAGTCACCCAAAATATCATATATTATTGTGTATAGCCCTGGGGGGTTATATTACTGTATACAGCGCTGGGGGTTATATTACTGTATACAGCGCTGGGGGTTATATTACTGTATACAGCGCTGGGGGTTATATTACTGTATACAGCGCTGGGGGGTTATATTACTGTATACAGCGCTGGGGGTTATTACTGTATACAGCACTGGGGGGTTATATTACTGTATACAGCACTGGGGGTATATTATTGTATACAGCGCTGGGGGTTATATTACTGTATACAGCGCTGGGGGTTATATTACTGTATACAGCGCTGGGGGGTTATATTACTGTATACAGTGCTGGGGGGTTATATTACTGTATACAGCGCTGGGGGGTTATATTACTGTATACAGCGCTGGGGGTTATATTACTGTATACAGCGCTGGGGGGTTATATTACTGTATACAGCGCTGGGGGGGTTATATTACTGTATACAGCACTGGGGATTATATTACTGTATACAGCGCTGGGGGTTATATTACTGTATACAGCACTGGGGGTTATTACTGCAGCTCTGCAGCTGCCCTCCACCTCAATGATCAGACAATCCTTGCCACTGATTGGCCGCTTGAAGCAGCCATTCAGTGGCAGGATAGTGCTTTCATTAAAATCAATGGGAGCATTCTTAACAGACCGAGCACCGGACGAGAGTCCCTGATGTGACGGGAGATGTGATTGGCTGAACACCTCTCCTGCAGGGCATTTAGATTGAAAGTGGGTAAAGGGGTAAATATATGTGGGGGGATTCTGCAGATTCACCCCCCAAGCATTTTCAAAGAGGACGCTGCGTAATTTAAAGGGACCCCACAGCCATTATATGCATTAAAGTGCCCATGATGGCTGCCGCGTCCCTTCAAGTCGCTCCCGTATGCAGAAGAGTCATAGAGAAAGATTTCGTGAACCTGCCCATTCGGTGTTGTGATTAAGAGTAAATATGATTATAAAACCTTAAAGCGCGTTTAACCGTGTGATGAGCGCACATCGCATCATAAACATCGCCCGATTATAGCTTGTTGCATAAAACCACAAACGACTGTTCTGTTCCTTGATACAATAGAACGATACAAAGGAACGCGCAGAAAATTAATATAGGAGAGCGGCAAACACGACGCTTTCTAAAACAGTAAAGCGAAATTAAAAAGCCTTTGGAATTTACAAGGAGAGTTAATTAAACGCGGCTCCACACGTATTATTATTTAAAGTAATGAGGAAATTAGCCGGCAAACTAAAATAATATTGAGCCAGGATTCGCTAAATAAATAAACAGCAATCGGAATATAGATTCGGATTCAATTAAAGAGTTGGGAATTTACGGCAGAAATAACACTAATTTTGTGAAGTATTTCATTCTGTTCTCTGGATTTCTAAGTATATCCTCCCAATACCAGTAATTCCGATAAATAAGGCGAAAACATACAATTTACAGTAAGAGATACAAAATACAGCGGGCTTAATATTGTCTGGAAGTAAATTGGTATAATGTACTCTTTAGCTGATTATTTTCCTAGCAACCCGACCGACGCGGCTTAACTAACAAATTATGGCGTAGCAAGGTAATGGTAGATGTGCCCCATACCTCCCAAGTGTCCTTCTTTGGGAGGGACAGTCCTAAAATCCCAGATGCCCCCTTTTTCCTCCCCTATGAGGGTATTGCAGGGTTCTGTAGCCCTTAAAGCCCCGATAATGTGTATAGAAGCAGCAGGAAAACAATTAATAATAATATGTACTGTTTAGGGGTTGAATGAAGGGCTTTTACTAACTTACTTTACTGAGAGGGTAGTAGATAAGTAGAATAGCCTCCCAGCAGAAGTGGTAGAGGGTAATACAGTGAGGGTATTAAACATGCATGGGATAGACATACGGCTCCTGAATCTAAGACGAGACCAACAACTGATTAAGGTTTGAGTCTTTACAGCAGGAGAGACGGGGGACCAGACGGGGGCCGGTTGGGGGCCGATCTGCCGGCAGGTTCTGGGTTACCTTCATCGGCAGGCGATGTAAAGCGATACAACCAACACCAAGTAGTATTAGAAATTATTTTATTGCTATCCAGAGGTTAATGTATAAAATAACCAACATGTTTACATCCTCTAGACGAGCTGCCGTGGAAACAGCTGATTGACGGGTACTTTAAACATCGGCTCCGCGGCGACACGCTGGCCCTTCGCGCCTGTGACCCGGGTCCGGGCGTCACGCAATCTGTCCTGCGCTTTCCGGCGGGCGTCCGAGGCCAGGGACGCCTTTTCCGAAGCGTTTTCAATCTGCAGAACCAGCTGCCTGAAAATCGGATCAAAAAGGGAAGACGCCGTTAATTGCGGGTAATCGTTTGTCTTGATGCCGCACTTTGCCGGTCGCTCGCTGTACCCTTGAAACAACAGAGTGTTAATTGTTTGACAGAAGCCGCCGGTTTCCTTTAATTTCGCGTCTCTGCCTCTTTTTGTACGGAGAGAAAACTCCGCCGATTCCTACGGAGATCTTTATTCCCCAGAATTAAGCTGCAATTTGCTACATATTTTCCATCTGGTTTTCTATTTTCACGGCCAACCTTTATGTAACATCACGAGAGGTGATTCTCCCCGCAGAACCCCGCAGAGAAGCGGCTGGGGCGCGTAAGAATGGATACATTACGGATACGATTGCCATAACATTATGAGAAACCAATAGTCATTCTTCTAAACTTATAGTGGATCTAACTTTTACAGAATTCCACGTTTTGTAAAGAAGGAAACTATTAAAGATTGGCGAGGGAGAGGATGAATGTGTGTTATTGTATGGTGTTAGAGCGAGTGTATGTGTGTGAACGTGTTAGAGAGAAAGTATATGTGGTGTTAGAGCGAGTGTGTGTGTGTGTGAATGTATCGTGTTAGAGAGAAAGTATTTGTGGTGTTAGAGCGAGTGTGTGTGAATGTATTGTGTTAGAGAGAGAGAGCTTATGTGGTGTTAGAGTGAGTATGTGGTGTTAGAGTGAATGTGTGGTGTTAGAGTGAATGTGTGGTGTTAGAGTGAGTATGTGGTGTTAGAGTGAATGTGTGGTGTTAGAGTGAATGTGTGGTGTTAGAGTGAGTATGTGGTGTTAGAGTGAGTATGTGAACGTTTGGGGTCAGTGTTTGTGCGTGAGTGTATGGTGTTTATCTGTGTGAGCATTTTGTGTTAGCGTGTTTCAGCGTATGATGATAGCATGTGTGTTAGTGTATGATGTAAAGCGTGAGTGTAAGTGTACGATGCAGGGGTGAGCCTAGAGTTAGTGGCCCTAGGAGAAGGGAGAGTGTGTGCATGCATAAGTGTATATTATTAGAGTGACTGTGTGTTAGTGTGTGGTGTTAGAGCGAGCTTGTGTGTTAGTATGTGTCAGGCAGCCTATTTAAACATCTGAAATCAAGTCTTGTTAGATTTAACTAATGGATGTTGTTGTCACGGTAACAGCTCCCCTTCAGAATCTGGAGAGTATTTTATTCAATATATTTGTACAGAGACGTTCTAGAATATGTATCCATGCTCCCCGTAACATTCTAGAATTCATGAGGAAAAGTTCATTAAACGGCATTACATGGCTGAGCACGAGGTTTTTCTTATTTTTATATATTTTTTTTTAATCTCCTACCTGTGTTCCTTGAGGCATTTTGCGAATTCCTTTTGTTTCTCCTCATTCTCCTTCAGACTTCTCAGGCATCTGATCTTTTCTTGCGTCTCCGCGCTTTTCCGTGTCATTCTTTCATGCTTCAAGAGGGTTTTTGCCACAGACGTGTGCTGCGCGTTAAATTCCCTGACAAACGAACATTCAGACGCTCGGCGCTGCTTCTCCTGGGAAAGCCGTTCCTGTCTCTGTTTGACTTTGTCGATAAAGTTTTGTTGCGCCAGCCGATTGCGCCGAGTGATCTCCTGGAGGCTGACACAATGTTTCTCGTTCTCTTCCAAGGCATTCTTTTTCTTTTCCTCCAGAAACCCTTGGATGTTGCACTTGGCCTGTGTTTTCTGGGATTGCACCCGCAGGACAGAGTCCTTTTTCCTCTCCTGGAGATCGCGTTGTTTGCGGATCTCATAAGCTTTGTCAACGTCGTACAGGTGCTTGAGTGACATGACTTGGCCAACCGTGTCCTCTTTCTTAGCGCCGTTCCTTGAGTGCGTTGTTTGCGATTTGGTTTGCGTAATCGCGTGGAAATGTTGGATCGATTGTCGAATCGCTCTTGCGGACTCTTCGTGGGACGCCCCCAAATCTTTTCTAGAGTCGGACTCGTAGACTCGGGCGCTTAATCCCAAGAGCGTAATGTCGGGTTCGTCTTTTTCTTCGGGGCTTGGCTCCATTTGATCTGAAATAACATAAAATGCAGGGAAAAAACGTATGCTTACATCGTTATCGTTATGTCTCTTTACTGAGAGGGTGGTAGATAAGTGGAACAGCCTCCCGGCAGAAGTGGTAGAGGGTAATACAGTGAGGGGATTAAACATGCATGGGATAGACATACGGCTCCTGAATCTAAGTTGAAGCCATCTAAAAGTTGGAATCCCACAAATAAAACCCAAAAAGGTTTTTAGGCAGAGAATATTTATGACAAATAAGAGCTGGATGCTGGACTACAACCACCATGACTCTCAGCCAAGGAACTGCGAGCCGGAGCTGGCTGTGAGTCAGTATATCGTTATTGTGTGCGCTCTTATGTCGGGTCACCGAGGGATTACATCTATCTTTATTAATGGAAGCCGCACTTGTAACGCGAGCCGCTGCCGACAGAGAAATGTTCCTGATCGAGCCTTTATTCCAGAATGTCAAACATTGTAACGTTCCTGTCGTTTAATCCTCAGGAAACCTTCGCTTTCTCTTCCATCTTCGCTTCTCTTTCATTCCTCTGACAATGGGCTGCACTTTGCTTTTACATATTATTTATATATATATATACATAGTAACCGCCTCACATGCTAGGAAGCCGCCGCTTTATGTTTTTCAGTTCGTGCTAACAGAATATTGTGTCATACGATGATGAAACGGGATATTTTAGACCATTCTTCCCGTTCGGCTCCAGGTCTCCGAGGCGAGATTCAACTTACACCATGAGGTGATAAAAACCATCCTCATAGTGCTCTCTAACCTCTTCCCTCTCCCTGTCTCCCCTGTCTCGTTCTCTCTCTCCCCCTTTTCTCTCCTTCTCTCTCTCTCTACCCCTTCTCTATTCCTCCTTTCTCTCTCTACCCCTTCTCTATTCCTCCTTTCTCTCTCTCTACCCCTTCTCTCTTCCCCCTTTCTCTCTCTCTTGCCCTTCTCCCCCCCCCCCTCTCTCTCTACCCCTTCTCTATCCCCCCTTTCGTTCTCTCAACCCCTTCTCTCTTTCCCCTTTCTGTCTCTCAACTTCTCTATTCCCCATTTCTCTCTCTATCTCTCTCTCTATCCGTTCTCTCCTCCCTCTTTCACTACCCCTTCTCTTTTCCCCCTTTCCTTTCTTGACCCCTTCTCTATTCCCATTTCTCTTTCTCTACTCCTTCGCTCCCCCCCTCTCTCTTTATACCCCTTCTCTCTTCCCCCTTTCTCTCTACCCCTGCTCTCTCTCCTCCTTTTTGGAGACTTGGTCCTCCTCATCCAACAACGGTGCCTCTGTCTCTTAGACTAGCCAAACTGTCTGATATCTTCCCAAATATTATTTCCCATCAAAATATTGAGGGCAGATCCATGGATCTGATGCATGAAGTAAGTTGTTAACATAAAATAAAAAAAATTGCGAATTGTTAAAAAGCCTGTAATCCTGTATTTTATTATATTAGCAACATTTGTTGCTGGTTTTTTTTTAATTTAATTTGAAGTTGCTATGGCTACCAACAAGAGAAACCTATTCAATAATCATTTAATCCTTTAATCATACAAATATTTGGGGTTTTTTTTTACTTATAACCCGAATGCAAAGACCTAAATTATTTTACATTCATTATTTAATTAGAAGTAAACTTTCATTAATTGTAAATTGAACCTGAAATTATTTGGTAATATTTTAATGTTGTATATTTGTTGGGTAATTATGTTTGTTTTTAAAATTTTAATAAAAGGTAATTAAAAAAAATATTAGACGACGCATTCATTTACCCCGAGATTATGTAAATGCAATAAAGGGAAAAAAATCAATATCGCGAAGTTTGAAGACGTGTTTGTGCTGCAAATTTTTGAACATAATAAATCAAAATGCTGAAAGACCACCAAGAGAGAAATTGTATCAAATAACGAGTTATCTGCCAATTCCCTTTTGTTTTGCGGACAGAGTCCCGCTGGCATCAAGGACGGTACAAACCTTTTTGCAGGAAAAGCTTTGATTTGACTTCTTTTGTCTTTTTCTCTTTTTTTAGTGTTTCCGTACTCTGAACCGGTGACTGTTTCTGATTCCGATTACAATCCGTCTCCGGGTCTGGTAACACCTGATCAAGAAAAGCAAATTTGTCTTCAGTTTGAAAATGTATTACCCTAAGCGACATCTCCTCATAAGCACGGCTTTCCGCTTTTCGCGTGTCAAAATGAATGTTTGACTTTACTGCGAGGGTGGTGGATAAATGGAACAGCCTTCCAGCGGAAGTGGTAAAAGTAAAGGAATTTAAACATGCATGGGATAGGCAGTTGGCTCCTGAATCTAAGACGACTAATACATTTACGAGCGCAGAGAAAAACAATCAATTGCCCAAATCCCAATTAGCCAATGGCATCCAAATATACGAAATCCACGCTCATTTATTTTACTGATTCTTGGAAAATCGAGTCTTTTTTTGGCTTAATTAATTATTTATTTATACAAGTCATAATTAGTTTTTACGTATGCTCAATATTCAGAATTTTACCCGCTTACAGAAAGTTGAGCTTTGTTTAATATACTCCGGCTCAGCTGACCAATCACAGTGATTGGGCAGCTTTATGAAGCGGTTCCTCCGACGTCTCAGAGGTGGTCGGTAACAAACTTACTACAAGAGGGCCCAGAAAAATAATAAAGCAGAACACCCCCAATACTTCAGGTATCCAAACCGGGGCAGATTCGATGGCGTGGTAGGAAGCACGGTGGTGATGGGGCAGGAGCTGAGCCCCCCGCCTACGTTACCCATCCTGCCACCTTGCAGCACTCAGCTCCGTGGCGTAGCTTTCTCAACCGGTGTCACATATTGCTTGGCCGGTCAGGGGTGATCAGAAGCAGGGCCGGCCGAAGACTTAACGCCGCCTGGGGCGAAGTTTAAAAAAAAAATTTTAAACTTCACCGACGCCATTATCTACCCCCCGGGCCGGCCCTGATCAGAAGATCCCACGATCTCCCCCCAAAAAAGGCAGTGGGGGTCTGTGGTGGGACATTACCTGAAAATCAGCCATGTCCCGTGAAAAACGTGACAGTTGGAAGGTATGAGGTAGGGATTACTTTAGCTATACAGCCAACGGTTTAGTGAATTAAATTCCACTGACAGAAACTTTCTCATTTGACAGAAGTCCTGGGAATTTACACTAACCCCCCCCCCCCCGATTCTGCCCATCTGTTAGAAGTTACTGATGAAAGCATTTGGGGGAAACGTATGGAAGAGCAGGGTTAACACCAGCGATACGCAAAGATATTCTCATCTCTATGTCAGGGGCCAGAAACGGACAGCCATTTAGATGTCAAAGGTAAATGGGCAGCTTCTCGGGGGGTTTTACACCAGTTTTGGGGTGTATAAGCAGATTCTCTGGGTTCTCATCCCAGGGTCTCGGGGTAAATGAGTTGATTCTCAGGGTCCGACTTAATTAATTATTTATTATTATTATTATTTAATATTATCTAAGCAACCCAATTGATGCTTTCCTGCCATATCACAGCTGGGATCCCTGCTTGAATACAGGTGGCTTTATTCAGCGCATCATTACCTCCTGACAAGTTATGGTTTGCATGACTCAGAGCCATTCGGCTGCCAATCTAATGGACTAATAAATGCTTAATACTTGGGGGGTCTCGTGGTCGGGGGATTTGTGAAGTTCCTGGATATGCCAATTCTCTGACATACTCCCTGAAACGCACAAATACCAGAGAAAGCCCACAAAACAGCAACAATAACCAAAAAATAAATCAAACGTACAATGTAAAGCTATGAAAAAAATAAATAATAATAATTTTAAAAAAAAATCGAGCAAAAGTAACAAAAATAAGAATGTTTAATAAACACAATCACTAAAAAATAGTACTTTTTTTGGGGAGGGGATTTTTTATTTTATTTAGGCTTAAATACCCATTATGTCTGATCTGATGTTGAGATAAAACATTGTATGGGGGCCGGGGGGCGCTCTCGTTAACGGTTTATTTTTTAACACACGTCGTGTGATTCCATGTTAACCTTATTGTTCATAGATCGGAACCGGATTCTGCGTCACTAACCAGAAAAGGTATCAGAATTTAAGCTTTTAATGGATTCTACGGATTGTTTTCCTTTAATAAATGGCCTTTTGCTGCAACAAAAACCAGCGGAAACGGAGTGGGTTCTATTAATGATGATACGAGGATTCTATTTATAAACAAAGTAATAATATGTATCTCCTCGACGGATACAATGAAGCGGAGAAGCAAATAAATCCACGAATACAGACGGCATCTCGGGACAACGCATCTGATATTACCGGATTTGCTCGATTATAAGACGACCCCCCAAAATTTGAAGATTAATTTAGGGGAAAAAAAAGAAAAAGCCTGAATATAAGACGACCCTATAGAAAAAAAGTTTTTATTAAATATTAATTCATGTAAATTGTTTTTTCATATTTAATAAAAAACTATGATTGAGAAAAATGCATTTCTTGTTTTTATTTTCTTTTATTTGCAAACCTGCCCCCCATCTGACTCCAGGCTTGCCACTCTGCCCCCCCCCCGACTTACCAATGCATCCCCAGACTTGCCCCCCCCACCCCCTGTGCTCCAGACTCACAGGTGTCTAGCGGGGGCAGGCGGTGGACGCCTGCCTGATGCACGTAGACAACCTCTGCTGCTGCCCGGCACTTCCGCCGGAGCTTCTATGATGGAGCGCTGGAAGGTCAAGTGCCGGGCAGCAGCGGAGGAGGACGTTCGCCGGCTGCCAGACAGGAGGATCCAGGTCTCCTGCAGCACAGCGCTGTCTTATAGCTAGACCTCTATTTGAGGTCCGAATATATTCTCTTATATTCGAGCAATTACGGTAGGCGATGTGAATCTCACCTCTCTCTCTTAAAGCTGCTGTCCCACTTGTACAACATATCTATCGGGCTCTCTAGAACATTAAGTAAATATCATTTTTCCAAAAATATTTATTGTGCACAATTTATAGAAATATTTTTCCATACTGTACCATACCTGGAGTACGTGCCTTTGTAATTTTCTTAGATCTACGGTGATATGCTTCACGGCGTCCGCTGGCGAGTTGTTCGCGCATTTCGTGGTCTGTTTAAATATTTAAAATCATTTTTAAAATGCGTTATAACACTGGAAATAAACGACTACATTTAGCTTATAGGAGGAATTTGCACGGTGGGCTCTTATTAAACTTACATGATTCCCCCCGGTACCCCGATATAGATCATGAATGTATTGCATTCAGGTATACGGGGAAGAATTCCCTTCTGTTTAGGGGTCCGTAGCACCCATCCCATAAGCCAGCTTTATATATATCTGTCTGATGATCGCTCTGGCTGACTCTAAGAAAGAAGACGATTTAGGGGAAAATATCTTTTAATATTTATCGAAGTCTAGAATATCAACCCATTTCGCCCGTTTCTCCTGCTGTAACGACTCAAACCTTAATCAGTCGTTGGTCTCGTCTTAGATTCAGGAGCCGTATGTCTATCCCATGCATGTTTAATCCCCTCACTGTATTACCCTCTACCACTTCTGCGGGGAAGCTGTTCCACTTATCTACTCAGTAAAGCAAACGACCTTACATAGCTCAGCCAAACTACACAGTTCAGAATTCCACATTCTGTAGGACCTCATGCACACTTTTTTGGTGGCACAAAATACTGTATTTAGCGCAGTCTGGTATAGGACTATTTTTTTATGTTTCTTTTCTCGTTAAAAAAATGTTTAAGTAAATTAACTACAATAATGGTCTGATTGAAAAAATGTAAATATAAATGCATGCATCATGACATTATAATAGAGGGTATTTATTTGTATCAAATATATATGAATTATTCAATATATCTATACATATCTATATATATCTATATATAAATATATAGATATATATATATATATACATAAATATATATATATATATATATATACATATATATATATATACATATATATATACACACACACATATATATATAGATATATACATATATATATATATACACATATATATACACACACACATATATATATAGATATATACATATATATATATATACACATATATATACACACACATATATATATAGATATATACATATATATATATATACATATATACACACACACATATATATAGATATATATATAGATATATATAGATATATATATTATGTATAATTTCTGTTTACGCACACTTTTTGTTGCTCTCTAGGGAAGATATTCATGACTTTGGAAGAAAAATGATCTTCGCCGTCCGTTGTTATCCCTCACGATCTTAATTTTACTTTAACGCAATGTCCTTGTGGTTAATATGTATTAAATACATCATTTCTGCCGAGTCAGCGGTGAGGATTTTATGTGCCTTTGGATAGCGTTACCTGGTTAACAGCCGGGAGATTTTTGCTGCCTGCGCTATATGGAAATGCGGGAAGATCGCGTATCGATATCCTCACGACGTGACGGCCATTAATATCCTCTCCTGGGCCATTCGCGACGTGGATTTTTTCCTTCTGCATTTTCAGTGGCGAAACAAGGCTGCGGAAATGTAGAAAACAAATTATTTTTAGTATTCCGTACCAAATATTCGCAGCCTCGGGTAATACAGAGAGGATAGAATGTCTCGCTGTGACCCTATACATTAATAATGGGGAGCTGCGCTGCAGCCATATCCGAGTACGGATCGCCTGTATCTTATTTTTATTTTATTTTTTTGTATATGGTTGCTTCATTTTTCTCTTTTATGTTGGCATCATTTTTTTTTCCTCCGGTCTCTGAGTTCTCTTTAGCTCGGAGTTATCTCTCTGACGCCGTTACGCCTGTCGGCCCCAAACAACTTCGCCAACGCAACTTTTTTTTTTTTTCTCAGCGGGGAGACTCGAATTGGTCGGAATTAGTCACTCTGTAAGCAAAACTGACACCGCGGCAGATGCCCGGCCCGCCGCCGATTCCAGAGGAGCGGCAAAATCATCAACAAATACATAATGAATGGGATATATTAGACATTGTTTCCGTAAGCGAATCCCTCGATGGCTCTTTAATGAGATAATGAAGAATATTTGGGCCGTTACGGCAATCAGATTCGTGCCGAGGGCGGTGATAGCATATGGGTAACTTAAGGAATTTCTTAGGGCTCCCGTTGGCGTATGGAGCAATTTTAGGGGTAGATCGACCACGTATGATGTGATTTTTAATATAACGTTACATCACCAGCAACATAAAACAAAAGATCTCTCCGGTGACCTGTTTGTTAACAGAAATGTACAAAGAACACGAGGTCGTCCTGAGACGGGAAGAGCGGAGATTCCATAGACGACAAAGGAAGGGATTCTTTACAGTGAGGGCAGTAAAGGTGCGGAATCCACTGTCGAGAGAGGGGGTTCTATCAGATAGAACTGATGCCTCCAAAAGGGGTAAAAAGCAGAACCTACAGGGGCATAAATGATGGAGAAATCCAATCGCCTTTTGGAGTCAAGAAGGATCCCCCCCAAGTTGCAAAATTCGAAAAATAGCTTAATTGGAGTTTTTTGCCTCCCTTTGGATCAAAAGCAGGAAGGATCGGGGGAACATCGGTCTTAGGACCGGTTACAAGGAAAATCTTCGCCTACATAGACTTGGAGGGATTGGACCCCAATCGCCCTACTACCATTTCGCATCCAATTATCCCTGTTTAGTTTGGGCAGTCCCTCTTTGGTCCCTAAAACCCTTGATGCGCCCTTTCTTCCCCTGATGCCCCTCTCCCCCCCCGATATCCCTCTTTCCTTCACCTTTGCCCCTCTTTTCTCTCTCGATGCCACTTGTTTCCCCTTTGTGGCCCTCTCTCCTCCCCTGATGCCCCTCTCTCCTCCCCTGATGCCCCTCTCTCCTCCCCTGATGCCCCTCTCTCCTGCCCTGATGCCCTCTCTACCCCCCTGATGCCCCTCTTTTCTAGGAGGTGAGAATGTTTGCTGGGTATGAGGGGATCGCAGGGTTCTACAGCCCTAAAAGCCCCGATAATGTGCATAGAAACAGCAGGAAACGGCTTTATAAATTAAACGGAGTAAATAAATGGCCCCACTCAGTTACACAAATACCCCGCAATAGGGCACAAACTCACATAAAAAGCCAAATCTTGCACACTTTTTACGCATATTAAATGACAGCCCCAAAGCCCCAGAATTAACTCTTTCCTACCCCTGCTTTACCCCACTTCCTAGTAAATACGCCAGACTCTGTATAACGGTAATTCCAGATTTTTTTTTAATCGTATTTCTGTATTATCTCGATTGGCCGCAACCCCGTAAAGAACAAACATTCACGGCCCCCTCCGGACTCGGTTACTTTAGAGTTCATTTCGCCCGGCAGTACGCGGCTTCGGGGGCTCTGGACTCTTTACAGGCGGCTGTAACGGTTACCGCGCGGCGTTTTCACAATACACAGAGGAGACGATGTTTTATTGGAATATAAACTCGTATTTTTTTTTTTTATTCCTGCTGTAATATGAATTTTCCTTAAATAAACAGCGTTCGGTGCAAACAGGAGTCTTACCCCAGCCTCTTCCTCGCTAAAAACCCCCGGATCCATCTCTGGATGATTAAGACGGGCGAGTAATGGGAATGGACGTGGTTGATATTGGAGATGATGCTTGTAATTAATTTCATTTCGTTCTGGTAGCCGATATCCTGAGTTAAAAAGTAAAACAAACAAAAAAGTATCAGTTTTTGTCATTGTTACATTGTTACTAAGGCTGGAAACGTTCTATCCGGTTCCTCCAGGATACCGCTAGACGAAGGCAAAATAAAACAGACCCTCTAAGCCGCCGCGGGCCACGGACCACCTTCCGAGGTGAGGTCTTACCGCGCCGGAGGCTGGCGACATATTTACGCGTAAATTAGGATTTAGCGCTTGGAATCTTTCCGGGACGGACCAGTCTTCGATGATTTCCTCGTCGGATATCACGTGGTCATCCAGGGCTTTCAGCGACCATATGCTATTGACCACGACGTGCCTGTAACGTTTCTGCAGGCTGAACGGCGTATCGAAGAGGGTCAGGCCGGTGAGTTTGGGGCAGAACGACAGCGATTCGACGTCCTTCGCGCTGCGAAATTGATTGTCGTGCAGGTAGAGCAGATTCAGCTCCTTTAATTCTCTCCAGAATTGATGATCTGGCAGCGTCTGTATCTGGAATAATCGTAAAGGGTCTACGGTTACAAACTGCTGAAAATAAGCTTTTAGGATAAAAAATGTGCCATGATGCGACGTGTACAGTCCGGCATGGCCGGCTAACCAAAACCTTGTTACTCCTGATCCCAAACTCCACTTCTGTAGGCCTCCTAAGAGCTTGCCTCACCAGTCCAGGTCACAACTGGTCATCTTTTGGGCAGGTGTGATGGACCCAACTTGGCTCATGCTCCATATCCAGTCAGCCCACCAACCTCTAGGTAGGTGTGATGGCCCCAGCTTGGCTCGCACCAAATAATCAGTCGACCTACCAACCTCTAGGCAGGTGTGATGGCCCTGGCTTGGGACATGGCACATAACAAGTTGCCCCACCAACCTTTAGGCAGGTGTGATGGCCCCAGCTTGGCTCATGCACCACAACCGGCCAATCCGCTGGACTCTAGGCTGGTGTGATGGCCCCAGCTTGGCTCATGCCACATAACTGGTTGGCTCACCAACTTCTAGGCAGCTGTGAGTTGCTTTATCACAAAAATCACACTAATTTTTTGGGGGGGGTTCAAGGGCATTTTTTTTTTCAGGTAACGTATTCTTGTATTTAGGCAAAAATGTATTAAAATTTTTATTTTTTTTTAATTATACATCTGACTCTTCTTTGATAGGGTGATCTGTGGCACGCACCGGTAACTTCACCCACGCTTGCATATAAATTGCCGGATTTGCTTTTTCCTCATGCACTATTCGACTTGCCTCATTGCATTTTTGGTCTAATTTCTGCTTTTTACCAACATAGAACATATTTTTTTGAATTGACATCTTTAGCCTTGTAACTGTCTAAACTTCGGCTCAGTCCGGCCTTCTATTAAATTGAGCAACTTAAGCTGCTGTTCCACCTACTCTGCTGAATTACAAACACCATCCCTAGCCCTGCTGAATGCCCCAAACCATCCTAAAATCATTTACTTTTATACCTGTAATATGTCTCATTAGTCATTTTTGCCGGGAACACCTTATTGTCATGTGACACAAAAAAGACGCACTGATAGGTTAATACAGCAAACTTGGGAGAAAAAGCTTCTTAACAGGTTCTGTGGTTTTGTTGGCATAAAATGCTAAAGAGCGTAATTAATGTTTTAGGGTCTCAGTGGAACAGCGTCTTTAAATGTGTATCTACGGCTCAGTCGGCGCCGGCACATTACGTTCAGAATTCCAGGAAAATGTCTTATTTTGTACAACAATATATATATTTTTTTGAATCATACTTTTCGTAAATTTTAAGGACTTCATTTGATTTTTCATTAATGAGGCAGCGGTCGCCGTTATCACGCCGCTCCACGTTTAGATCGGAGGAAACGCACGTTTGGAATTAAACTGCTGAGAAATTAAACTCTGCTTTTGCAATTAAAATCTTCGTATTATACGTCGCAGGAAAAGCTCCCGAAAAAATAAATTAGACGCTGAGAAATCTTTCATCATGTGGCTAAAAGTAATGAAATGGTTGGAATTTCTTTATATTAGATTCAAGTTTCAAAAGGCCGTATTTCAAATCCTATTTTTGTTGATTAGAATGTTTTAGACAATTTAATATTAAAAGAAGTGCACTTATTATAGTTTGCAGCAGAATCTTGGTAAATTACGTATAATACTATCTGCGGGAAACAATAGAATGGCTCGGTCTCTCTGACTGATGAAGGTCTATGGAGGAACGGACTTCATTAGCATCGCCATAAAGCATCAGCTCAGTGTGGTGTTTGAGCCGGGAAAGTCATCCAAAATATCACACGACTGACAGCAATGGCGGCTCCAGGTCTGCAGATAACATTACTGTATACAGCGCTGGGGGTTATATTACTGTATACAGCGCTGGGGGTTATATTACTGTATACAGTGCTGGGGGGTTATATTACTGTATACAGTGCTGGGGGTTATATTACTGTATACAGCGCTGGGGGTTATATTACTGTATACAGCGCTGGGGGTTATATTACTGTATACAGCGCTGGGGTTATATCACTGTATACAGTGCTGGGGGTTATATTACTGTATACAGCGCTGGGGGGTTATATTACTGTATACAGAGTTGGGGGTTATATTACTGTATACAGCGCTGGGGGGTTATATTACTGTATACAGCGCTGGGGGTTATTACTGTATACAGCACTGGGGGGTATATTACTGTATACAGCGCTGGGGGTTATATTACTGTATACAGCGCTGGGGGTTATATTACTGTATACAGCGCTGGGGGGTTATATTACTGTATACAGCGCTGGGGGTTATATTACTGTATACAGCGCTGGGGGTTATATTACTGTATACAGCGCTTGGGGGTTATATTACTGTATACAGCGCTGGGGGTTATATTACTGTAGACAGTGCTGGGGGTTATATTACTGTATACAGCGCTGGGGGGTTATATTACTGTATACAGTGCTGGGGGTTATATTACTGTATACAGTGCTGGGGGTTATATTACTGTATACAGCGCTGGGGGTTATATTACTGTATACAGCACTGGGGGGTTATATTACTGTATACAGCGCTGGGGGGTTATATTACTGTATACAGCACTGGGGGTTATATTACTGTATACAGCGCTGGGGGTTATATTACTGTATACAGCGCTGGGGGTTATATTACTGTATACAGCGCTGGGGGGTTATATTACTGTATACAGCGCTGGGGGGTTATATTACTGTATACAGCGCTGGGGGGGTATATTACTGTATACAGCGCTGGGGGTTATATTACTGTATACAGCGCTGGGGGTTATATTACTGTATACAGCGCTGGGGGGTTATATTACTGTATACAGCGCTGGGGGGTTATATTACTGTATACAGCGCTGGGGGGTATATTACTGTATACAGTGCTGGGGGTTATATTACTGTATACAGCGCTGGGGGTTATATTACTGTATACAGCGCTGGGGGTTATATAACTGTATACAGCGCTGGGGGTTATATTACTGTATACAGCGCTGGGGGTTATATTACTGTATACAGCGCTGGGGGTTATATTACTGTATACAGCGCTGGGGGTTATATTACTGTATACAGCGCTGGGGGGATATATTACTGTATACAGTGCTGGGGGGTTATATTACTGTATACAGCGCTGGGGGTTATATTACTGTATACAGCGCTGGGGGGTTATATTACTGTATACAGCGCTGGGGGGGTTATATTACTGTATACAGCGCTGGGGGTTATATTACTGTATACAGCGCTGGGGGTTATATTACTGTATACAGTGCTGGGGGGTTATATTACTGTATACAGTGCTGGGGGTTATATTACTGTATACAGCGCTGGGGGTTATATTACTGTATACAGCGCTGGGGGTTATATTACTGTATACAGCGCTGGGGTTATATCACTGTATACAGTGCTGGGGGTTATATTACTGTATACAGCGCTGGGGGGTTATATTACTGTATACAGAGTTGGGGGTTATATTACTGTATACAGCGCTGGGGGTTATATTACTGTATACAGCGCTGGGGGTTATTACTGTATACAGCACTGGGGGGTTATATTACTGTATACAGCGCTGGGGGTTATATTACTGTATACAGCGCTGGGGGGTTATATTACTGTATACAGCGCTTGGGGGTTATATTACTGTATACAGCGCTGGGGGTTATATTACTGTATACAGCGCTGGGGGGTTATATTACTGTATACAGCGCTTGGGGGTTATATTACTGTATACAGCGCTGGGGGTTATATTACTGTATACAGCGCTGGGGGTTATATTACTGTATACAGCGCTGGGGGTTATATTACTGTAGACAGTGCTGGGGGTTATATTACTGTATACAGCGCTGGGGGGTTATATTACTGTATACAGTGCTGGGGGTTATATTACTGTATACAGTGCTGGGGTTATATTACTGTATACAGCGCTGGGGGTTATATTACTGTATACAGCACTGGGGGGTTATATTACTGTATACAGCGCTGGGGGGTTATATTACTGTATACAGCACTGGGGGTTATATTACTGTATACAGCGCTGGGGGTTATATTACTGTATACAGCGCTGGGGGTTATATTACTGTATACAGCGCTGGGGGTTATATTACTGTATACAGCGCTGGGGGGTTATATTACTGTATACAGCGCTGGGGGGTTATATTACTGTATACAGCGCTGGGGGTTATATTACTGTATACAGCGCTGGGGGTTATATTACTGTATACAGCGCTGGGGGGTTATATTACTGTATACAGCGCTGGGGGGTTATATTACTGTATACAGCGCTGGGGGGTATATTACTGTATACAGTGCTGGGGGTTATATTACTGTATACAGCGCTGGGGGTTATATTACTGTATACAGCGCTGGGGGTTATATAACTGTATACAGCGCTGGGGGTTATATTACTGTATACAGCGCTGGGGGTTATATTACTGTATACAGCGCTGGGGGTTATATTACTGTATACAGCGCTGGGGGGATATATTACTGTATACAGTGCTGGGGGGTTATATTACTGTATACAGCGCTGGGGGGTTATATTACTGTATACAGCACTGGGGGTTATATTACTGTATACAGCGCTGGGGGTTATATTACTGTATACAGCGCTGGGGGTTATATTACTGTATACAGCGCTGGGGGGTTATATTACTGTATACAGCGCTGGGGGGTTATATTACTGTATACAGCGCTGGGGGGGTATATTACTGTATACAGCGCTGAGGGTTATATTACTGTATACAGCGCTGGGGGTTATATTACTGTATACAGCGCTGGGGGGGTTATATTACTGTATACAGCGCTGGGGGGTTATATTACTGTATACAGCGCTGGGGGGTATATTACTGTATACAGCGCTGGGGGTTATATTACTGTATACAGCGCTGGGGGTTATATTACTGTATACAGCGCGGGGGTAATATTACTGTATACAGCACTGGGGGGTATATTACTGTATACAGCGCGGGGGTAATATTACTGTATACAGCACTGGGGGGTATATTACTGTATACAGCGCTGGGGGTTATATTACTGTATACAGCGCTGGGGGTTATATTACTGTATACAGCACTCTGGTGAAAGCAGCATTTTCAGCACCTGGTTTCCGTGGAGATCCAGCTTCACGAGGCGGCTGCAGGACCGCAGAGCGCTGATATCCGTCAGGTAATTGTTGGATAAAGTGCAGACTGTCAGGGAAACGCAGGACTGGATGAGATTCACGTCTTTTAAGAGTAATTTATTTAAACGTAAGAGAAGAAGATCCTCGAGATCCTCCGCTTGGCGGTTATTCAGTGAAACTCCGCGCTCCAGAAACAGACCCTCCGAGGCCGATATGAGATAATTCGACTCCATGTGTCCCGGGGTGGAATAATTAACCCATGCAGACCTAAAGAAAAGGTTAGAGATATTTATAAACATCTATCAGTGATATAACTACCAAAAAACTAAACGTATAAACAAAACCCAGAACCTGCCGGCAGATCGGCCCCATCCGGCCCCCGTCTAGTCGCCCGTTTCTCCTGCTGTAAAGACTCAAACCTTAATCAGTCGTTGGTCTCGTCTTAGATTCAGGAGCCGTATGTCTATCCCATGCATGTTTAATACCCTCACTGCATTACCCTCTACCACTTCTGCTGGGAGGCTGTTCCAGGGTGGCCCCGTTGGCCATTCATGGCGCATGTAAAACGTTAAAATCAGAACTCTGCAGCCAGACTATCGGTTGCTATGGTGATAAGACTACTTTTCAAACGTTGCACCAGAACCTCTAGATTGTAAGCTCTTTTGATCAGTTTCCCTGTTTCTGTCAGTCAAATTGTTATGTTGTATACTGCTTGTACTGCGCTACAGAATATGATGGCGCTATATAACACAATAAATAATAATAACCCGTCTGATTGCTGCATTAATGGTGGTAACGGACTCTGTGCATTCAGTGAGACTGATGAGCTTGATGGGAGTTGTAGTCCCCCAGCAGCCCCCCTGGATTGTACGAGTAACGAGGAAATACAATGTATCGCTGAGGCTGTTCCGTTACCTGCTCTCCGGCCCCTGTGGCTTCTGCTCTCCGGCCCCTGTGGCTTCTGCTCTCCCCGCAGCGGAGGGGAGCGGCTCTGTTACTTTTGGCTTCTATGGAAACCAGACAAGCGAGCCTCCAGCCTTAAAGGGACAGAGCACTGAGAACCCAGACCTCCACACTGCCCCGTGAGATCCCAGCCAGTCCTGCCAAGGATGTTAGAGCACATTCTTAACTCTTCAAATGCCATATGTGCATTCATGCATGTGAACATGAGCAGGAGACAAAGGGTCATAAACGCCACATACATTATTTCATGATCGTCTTAATGGGGCTTCAGCCCTGCGGCTCAGATGGAATAGAAGGAAGTTTTAATTCACTGAGAGCGTGGTGGATAAGTGGGGCAGCCTCCCAGCAGAAGTGGTAGAGGCTAATACAGTGAGGGAATAGGGAAATGGATTAGGCATATGACTATGGCTACTGAATTTAAGACGAGACCAAAGGTTAGAATTGTTATGTGATGTGCTGCTTATGTCCCTTTTACTCCTTTGTACATCGCGGCGGATTATGATGGCGCTATATAAATAAATCGTTTTCATAACCATAGAATTGAGCTCAATACCCGTCAGCGCCACCTGCTGGCCGATACTCAGGTACTGCGTGCGGCAACTGATCCGGTATCTGTTATGATGGCCAAGGGCGGGGGTTCAGCATGAGCTATAGTGGGCCCTGAGGAGGAGGGGCAGGCTTTTTTGGCGGGAAATTAGTGGGTGGAGTTCCTGAGGTTAGTTTACCTGGTTGCGTGTCCCTCCCTCCCTCCCTTTATATTTGTATTTTGGGTTTGTGTTGTTTTGTCACAGTCTGTGGGGCGGCAGCTTGCCCGGTATCCAGGGGGTTAATGTGGTAAGTGAATTGTTGGTACCCGGTGGTGCATGTTTAATCCCCTCACTGTATTACCCTCTACCACTTTTGCTGGGAGGCTGTTCCACTTATCTACCACCCTCTCAGTAAAATAAAACTTCCTTAGGTATAGAGAGGATTTAGATAACATACATACAAAAGAACGGGTATAATGTAAGTGCTATATGTATTAAAGTGCTATAAAATTCTCCTTTTTTGTTATTTTTTTAAGCTTTTATTAACCCCTTGCGTTTGTTGGGTTTGTTGCTTCTTTAAATAATCGGCCGCTGACAGACAACAAGCGTTTCCTTATCAGCCGCCGATAGCCAGAAATCTCCCGGGAAGAAAAGCTTCCCCTCGGAGTTCGTTATCTTTTTTTTTTCCAGATCCAACTAAAAATAGATTCTCTCCGCGGCTGTTTTTGTAATCGGCCGCCGTCTGCCGCGGCAGGAATCCAACGGCTGGCGTGGAGCTCGCCAATTAACAAGAGATCCCGGCTTATTAATATCCGCGAAGCGCCGACCGTTATAGTCCGATAAAACCAGACAACACCCCCCCTTACCGTACCCTCACCCTTAATGCCCACCCTACATGCCTCCCCCTGCGTGCCCCCCGCACGCCGCCTCTACCCCTCTTGACAATAGAAGCATCTTATTGTGAATGGATCTAATCCGACGCGTCCTTAAATATGTAACGCTCAACCCTGGTTTTAAATGTATTTCTTATAAGTAACGGTAACAATGTTTATTACAATAATTATTTGGAATATTTTCGGCACGTCGGCCTCCGGCAGGTGATTTCCCGTGTTTAAAGAGACGGTTTACTCTTCCTCAAAAAAAAGGGAGAGAAAAAGCTGGGGGGATGGGCATAAGGGGCAAATGTATGGGGGGCAATTCCGCAGAATCCTAGTTCTAGAGCAGACTTTTTTCTTTCATTTTGCGTAAGAACGGCTCTATAAATAAATCACTTTTGGGTATTTTTTGCCGTTCTGCTGTGTCTCTCCGGCTCGGTTTTTAAAGTTATCCAAACATTTGTCGGAAGATCTTCGGGTCAAATGAATGTCCCCGTCAGCAATCGATTACCAACAATAGAATACTGTTTTTGTATCAATAGATAATCCCCAAAGATCTTGTTTTCACTAATTAACCATAATCAATGAGCTTTAACGTAAACTGGTCTGGCAACGATTTTCAATGATCTGCTCTGTTTTTAAGGCCGGCCGCAGGAAGCGCTTTCTTTATCGCGCTTTTCATTCCTTCGCATGCGCCGGCCGTGTACGTATTTGATCTATACATTCTGTATGCGGAACTGAAACATATATTTAATATTTTTTATTCCTGCTTTTTATGTATAAATGATATAAAACGTACGCGGTCCTCGTGCTACGGAGAGCCTTCCTGTCCTTATGGGTGAGCAGGAGGGTGGAGAGATGATGATGATGATGATGTGCGGAGAGAGGAGAACGGGAGAGAGAATGAGGGTGAGGAGTGGGTAAAGTGAGATGAGGACAAAGTGGGCAGAGAGGAGGAGATGCTCGGAAAAGTTTCTGTCCGCGGATAAAGCGCCGCGATCTCGCTGTGAAAAGCTTTAAAAACAGATCGTTTGTTTTTACAGAAAAACCCTAAAGATGCGATTCTTACCGAAAGCTCTGGAACCGCTCCGCGCCCTCCTAACACCCCTACACCCGGTTTTATTTCACCGCAAGCAGATCTTTCAAACCAAAAAAATAATGCTAAATCCCCCCCCGATAACACAAAAGAACATTTTCCTCTAATAACTTAACTTTTTTTTTTTTTTTTGTCGTCACGCTCGGGTTCTCGCATCTGATTCCTTCCTTAAGGCAAAACTTGGATTACAGTGGAAAGTTTTTAGTATCTTTCCCAGATCAAGATGGAAATTTTAATGAAAGCGCGAGTGTCACTCAAAAGCGTATCCGACGCGGAGGCTGCCGGCTCACCTCGCTTGGGTCCGGCCCTGATGTTTCTGCCGGGGAAATCCAGCATTATTAGTAACGCGTTCATAAATATTAGATCAGAAGCCCCAAATCTTTTGTGAGTTCGTTAAGTCTGATGGCCGAGGGACCAGAAATACGTCAACCGTCCTATTTGGTGTAGAAGACGAAGAAGAAGGGGATTGATTGGTTGTCAGCATCGAGTCGTCTTCAGAAATCGGGAAGAATTCTTCTTTGGAATGTCGGAGTCTCCGGGGCTTCAGACTTTCAGAGAACTTCTGTTTCTAAAGGCGGAAAGAGACTTCTATATATTTTTTGATATTCTTTGCCAGTTGAAGTCTTTTTAGACTTTTTGGTTGAACGCCTTGGAATTCGATGAAAATGAGATATTTGAACGTCAGGCGGATCCTTCATGATTCTAAGACAAAACTTAATACTTCTAATGGAGGCTGGAACCTTCTTACTTATTTAACAAAGATGGCGGCTCCCATATGGGATCTGAGCGCATCTGCTTTTAATATAGTGTTTTAAATAAATCATTGTGTGTTTGAGTCGTTTTTTTTTGTCATTAGAAAACGAGGTGTATGAAATATTTTTCACTTGGCCCCCTGGAGGTTTGGGTTCCTCCAGAAGCTCGCCGTTGACCCCTCAGTTGACTCGTCTCCTGGTCCTGCTTTTTTCTTCGTCTTGCTCCGCTCTCGGCAGCTTCCCTGCGCCCAGCTCTCGGCTACTTTTTATTCTTATCAGGGCTTGGAGGTCTGCAATGACAAAAAGTACAATTTTTATAATACAAATTGAATTGGAAATTTTTTACACTAAAAGTATATTATTGGGGATGGGGGATTTCCTGGGAACAAACAATTTGCACATAAATTCATTTTATTTCAAGGAAATTTCTAGCTGTAACATAAATACAAAAGGGTTTCTAACGATCAATTAGCCTTTTAAACTTGGATCAGCGAACACAGGCGTGATGGGAGTGATAAAGGGCCATTGGGACACAGGAGTGATGGGAGTGATAAAGGGCCATTGGAACACAGGAGTGATGGGAGTGATAAAGGGCCATTGGAACACAGGAGTGATGGGTCATTTACAGCATTAACCCTGCCTGTGCTGGATTTCTGATCCATTTCATGTTATTTTAATTTACAAAATGTGCTTTTCTTTCAAAAATTAGGACATTTCTAAGTGACCCCAAACGTTTGATCAGTAGTGTGTGTGTGTGTGTGTATATATATATATTAGTCGTTTTCTTGCATATTACATTTTAAACAACAAGATTCCAGATTGTTTTCATGATTTAATGAAACTTTCTGCATATAGAGAATTCTTGATATTCCATCCATTCATCCGGTTCTTTGATACGTGAAACACGGAATATTATTTTCGAATGAATGGTATAGATTTTGTAACGACGGGGGCAGCTCTAATCTTCAATCCACTCGTAACTTCCATAGAAACCCAGGACCCGCCGGCAGATCGGCCCCATCCGGCCCCCGTCTAGTCTGTTTCTCCTGCTGTAAAGGCTCCAGCCTTTATCAGTCCTTGGAAGAGCCGGCCCTTACAGGGGATCCGGTGTCCGTGGGACCCTGGAGGCAGTTTGCTGCCCCTAGACATCTTCTTTCTGGCGCCTGTATTATTATATTACATATATTATTAATATAAGGAGGAGGCAGGGTTATGTCGCTCTGCGGCAGTAGCGCAGTACCTCACACAGCTGGGTTAGTGTGTGCATCTGTGTTTGAGTATGTTAGTGTGTGTGTCTGCTTATGTATGTGTGTGATTGAGGATGTTACTGTGTGTGTGGGTATGTTAGTGTCTGTGTGTTAATGTGTATGTGTGACTGAGTGTGTGTGTGAGTGTATGTGTGACTGAATGTGTGTGTGAGTGTATGTGTGACTGAGTGTGTTAGTGTATGGGTCCAGTCCAGTGTGTGTTACTTTGTCTGGTTGTAGTTTGAGTGTCTTGCTGAGCATGTGTTAACATGAGTGTCCGTGTGTCTGAGTATGTTAGTGGCTGTGGCTGTAAGTGGGTGTGTTATTGTGAGTCTCTGGATGAGTGAGTTAGTGAGTGTCTGGGTACGAGCGCTAGTGTGAGTGTCACATAATGGATGTGCGCATGGTTTCGGTGTGGGGGGGGCGCACTTCATTCTTGGCCCACCCTGGTCCTTGGTCTGGTGTTGGCTTCAGGAGCCGTATTTCTATCCCATGCATGTTCCTGGTGTCCGCTGTTTACGGGGGAGATGGGCAGGGAGTGGGGCGCGACCCGGAGTGTTTTGGTGGCGACCGGGAGACCTGAAGAAGCGGTTCCCAGGTGTGTATAGGGTGTATAAAATTTGACATGAATAGAAACCCCAGGACCCCGGACTGTGTATAAATCACGCTGCATTGCTGCAGAACGTCGAGATATGATGTCATCGTTAACCTTCAATACTCCGCGAGGAGGTCATTTATCGATTTCACGTGTTGTGGGCCTGACGGGGCAGATCTTCTGGGCTCCCCAACCGGCCCATCATCCTACTGCCCTCAAATACAGGACAGTGCCTAAAAACTGGGACTGTCCATTAGAAAAAAGGATAGTTGGGAGTAAATGTTCCCCGAGTGATCTAAGTTACATTTTTTTGTTTGAAGGATTGCGCGCGGCTTTAAAAATCTTCTAATCGGAGTGAAAACTTCTGCCTGCGCCGCGTCGCTGTAATATCTTCTGACGGATTAGCGGCGTCCGCGCTTCCATTTAGAAGGCGTTTTTGCGCAGATTAGCGGCTTGAAAAACCCCGATAATGGGAAATATCCGGTCAGCAGGTAATTATTTTTTTATAATCAACCTAATAGCTGAAAAGCAAAGAAAAAAACACGATACAGATTTACAGAAACCTGTGAAATGTGCATTAAACGATTAAACTTCATTCCTGGTGCGAGAGTCACCATCATCGATGCTGAAAACCGTAAGAAAGGGTTAACTTTAAATCCGTAAAAAGTTATTTTATTATAAGGCAGATCTCGTCTTAGATTCAGGAGCCGTATGTCTATCCCATGCATGTTTAATCCCCTCACTGTATTACCCTCTACCACTTCTGCTGGGAGGCTGTTCCATGTATCTACCACCCTCTCAGTAAAGTACAAATTTCTTACATCACACCCTTACTAAGGACATGCTGGTTTTCTTCTTCCTTTCCCTTAGATTTCTCTCTAATTTTACCAAAGCTATATTTTTTATCTCATCTCATCAAACCCACTTTTTCTCTCGTTCGCTGCATGTCGACCAATCACGGATCACGCATACAGATTTTGTTTCTGATTTCACCTCCTTAGCGATCATCGCAGGTTTTTTTTTAATAACGTCTTCTCGTTTTCCGCCGTTTTATTTTTGCAGCCGCCTCTCGTCCCCGCAGGACATGTGACTTTCCCGCCGTATGCAAATCAGAAATTAATCAGGAACCTTTTATGCAAATGTAATCCCCGAAACGTTCTGAGTCAACATTTTGGGGGCAATCATAACATTTCGGAAGCTCTAATAATCAAGCTTCTCTGTGGACAGTCGCTCGGCGCCCCGCGGAGGAAAGAGCCGGAACGTTCGGAGATAATTCTGGATACGTCTGTTATTCTCCTTAATCAAAACGATTTCATTATTTATCCTCGTCGTCACAGAGTCGGCTAATTACCGGAAAAGCACGATATTTAACAAGTCGTGGAATTTAACGGTCTATGCCTTGGGTTATCGTCTATAGAAAGCCAGGCGTCCTGTTGGTTTCCATGGTGATTGCTCCATATTGGGGATGTTGCACCAGAGCCTGTTTTCATGCTGACGGCTTATTGGCTGTTATGACCCAGCAGTCGCTGCTCGTTCTCGATGTTGCCGTCTGTGTGGAGAGCCGATCCGTCCATGACCCCAAAACTGGGAGCCCCCGAAGCTGTCTCCGAAGGGGATTGGAGACCAAAGATGCACACAGCCGGCCATGTCATCAAAACGAGATGTGATGGTGACTGGTGAGGGAGTGGGGGTGGGGGTTCACCTTGCGTGCCCTAAATCCTGCACGGGGTGCATAAATTTGAGCACTGGCCTCCTAGTCCGCACTGCGCATGTTTAAGTGAAAGACGGCCATTGAGCATGCCCAGTTGGTGCAACGCTTTCCTGACGGGACAACCGGCAAGTAGGGTCAGAACAGGGCGTTTGGCAAAAACAAATTAACAATTTTTGGGGCACTTTGTTATCCAAAACCCAATCTTTTCCTGTAGAAACCCAGAACCCGCAAGCAGATCGGCCCCCATCTATTCTGCCTGTTTCTCCCGCTGTAAAGACTCAAACCTTAATCAGTCGTTGGTCTCGTCTTAGATTCAGGAGCCGTATGTCTATCCCATGCATGTTTAATACCCTCCCTGTATTACACTCTACCACTTCTGCCGGGAGGCCGTTCCACCTATCTACTACCCTCACAGTAAAGTAGACAGTTATTTGATAGCTTACTAAACGGGGCAGCTATTCCATCTAGTTCATTCATAACACACGCGCTATCCATGTTAATATTCTCTGCGTGTTTTATTATAACTTACAACGCCTTCTATTTATTGAAACATGCGCGGCGTCCGCTTGTTTACCTGTATTTCGCATTAGAATGTCATTAAACCAGCGGAAAACGAGGCCGCTCATTACAGCGAGTGATCAATGGATTAATCGCGGGAGCCGATGGAAAGCCTTGTTCGGCGGGATCTGAAGTGACATCCGCGGGATATTTATTATTTAAAATAAAATTTCCGCCGCGATCCCAGCTGAATATTAATCATTTTTTTCCCCGTCGGCGAAATCAAATAACGAGCAATCGAATGAATTTTAAGTTGTCCTTCTCCGTGCCATCGCTTGCGTGACATTCCGCTTACTTCCCGGTTTATTTTTAGCGAGGGGCTATCAAAGAAAAAAAAAATGTTGGCAGTTGGTGGCGGCGTCAGAATCACATTACTGAGCGAACTCGGCGGAAACAAAGGAGACGTTTCCAACAGATGGGGAATTATAAATCAAGACCGACCCAAACCTGCACCGGTAACGTAGTCTGATTTATATACAAACTGTAGGAATTTCAGATATTGGTCCTTAAAACACGTTTACTTTACCGAGAAGGTGGTAGATAAGTGGAACAGCCTCCCGGCAGAGGTGGTAGAGGGTAATACAGTGAGGGGATTAAACATGCATGGGATAGACATACGGCTCCTGAATCTAAGACGAGACCAACGACTGATTAAGGAGAAATGAGCAGTCTAGACGGGGGCCGAAGGGGGCCGATCTGACGGCAGGTTCTGGGTTTCTATGTTATCTTTGCAATTTTAGGAAGAAAACCTGATAAAGAAAACAAATTAATTAATCAGTCGAAAAAAATCAAGATTTTTTTTATTAATATTTAAGAATTTTATCATTAAATTAGGTTTCTTTATTATTTAACTTAATCCACTGGAATATTTCACATTTTTAGATGACTTATTTTGACTGATACTTGCCTTTTCTAGGGCAAAAAAAAAAAAAGCTGCACGTATGTTTTTAGATTAGTTTTCTTTCCTAAAATTACAAGGAAAATTTTAAAAAAATATATATTTTAAATACCTTTGTTTGTACATGCACCATGGTAAGAAATCTGTTTTTATATAATATATATATATATTGTGGGGGGGAGGGGGGGTTTCTCTTCCGAAATAACATTGGAATCAATGAAATTGGGATTGGATTGAAATTCTGTAAAAAAATAAGCAAAACATTTTCAACAAATTATGAAAAGTATCTGTGATGTCTAAAAAAAAAAAAAAAAAAAAACTGAAATGTTGCAAATGTGTTTAAAGGTCAGGTTTACTCCCTAAAAACAGGAAAAATAAGTAAAATAAAATATACCGTATATATATATATATATATAAAACTTCTTCTGTATAACAATATTCACCATTGTATCAAAACTTTAAAACGGATTAATTCGAGATAAAGTGCAAAAAGTTTTCCAAGAGACTTTTTTTTTCTCCCCAAATAACATTACAATCAAGAAAATTGTTACTGGATTTAAATTCTTTAGAAATAAGAGAAAATTTTTGCCCACGTTCAAAAAAAAAAACAAACGGTGGGAAATAGCACTTTGTGCCCAGAGAAAAAGCTGAAAATGCTTATTTTTGTAAGCGGCTTTTCTGGCCCTTTAAATGGAACCATCACAAAGGATTATCCGAAAAATACTAATTTTGGGTGCTTGTATTGAAGCAATTTTGCTGATTTTTATTTTATTTGTGTTTATTTTTTTAGATGAGTGGAAGAAAAAGGTTAGCGAGGCTTACGCCGCGATTATCGAGAGATTGGAAGATGACCTGCAGATTAAAGAGGTGGAAAAAGCGAAATTCGACTTGGTTTTCAGGTAACGCCGTCCTCTCGGGGTCAGCGGGATCTTCACGCCTCGTTATTAGTGACTGAAGGACCCTCGATCTCCGGGCCGGACCCCCCCATCCAATTTCCCATTAACCCTGTAACGACAGACGCCGGGAACTTGGGTTGAAAAGGCCGCAGCCAGTTTTATTTATTAACCAAGTCGTTGCCGTGGAGCCTTAGGCCCGACCACTCGCTGCGTTACCAGAGCAAAGACCCCCAAACCGAACAGAAAAATATAATAAATAACATCCATAAACTTAAAGAATTCACAAAAAACATAAAGCCTGCGAGGCAAACGCGGAGCCGCCACACAGAGACGGACAAGACGCCCAAACCTGAGGCTCCTGGCACCACCAACCGGGACCCCCCAGCAAAACGCACCCCCCCGGAACATTCACACCCCCTAGAGGCCTGTAATCTACCCCCCCCCGGCTGTGACAGCAGAAATACCCCAAAATAACCCAACAAACAGGGAGGGAGGAATGACACAGGGTAAGGGGGCTACAAAATGCCCCTCAGCCTTGTGTCACAACCCCTTAAATAACTACCCCCTAAACCCCTCCCCCAACCTACCCAAACCAGCGCCAAAGCCTGGCCCTACTCGGGATCCCAGTCAGGGCTCACCCTGTCCATGTTGGCCCCCGCGGGCATCAGGAAGTAGCCACCTTTTGATAAAGATGTTGTTTCTCCGGAGAGTTCCGTACCTAGAATTTAGAGTTTCATGGAGCGTCTGTGACAAGGAAGACGAGGGGGGGTTCACCGGACGTGAAGCTTGGAAATCAATCCCTCCGCGGTCTCGAGGCTTTTTGGGTGAAACGCAGGTTAATGCAAAGTCTACAATAAGACGCGTTACGGTCTCATTTGGGCAAAAGTTTAGAACTGGTAAAAAAAAAAAAAAAAGAAAAATCAGAAATCTAGCAAATTTACAGTCATCTTTTTTTCTACTTCTTTAAAGTTTAAAGCACAACATTTGTAGGAAAAAAAATGAAAGATTAAGTGGAATACCAGAGGTTTGCTGGATAATTTGGGGGGTAAAATGGAGGAAATGGTATTTGAGATTAAAAAAAAATGTGTTTCTATAGAGAATTCCCACGGCCAGTTACATGATGACACGTGACGTATATTTACAACACCGCCATACAATGTAAATACAACGAAATACTTCCATTTAGTGTCCCGCGGCAGGAACTAAAAGGTTGCAAAATTGTGCAATTTTTGGGGGTAAATAATAATAATAATAATTAATATAATTAAGTAATATGAACATATTAAACTATTTATAATATATATATTTTAGTATTAAATTATTAAAAGGTTGCATGGCCAACGACCCCATCCCTGCTTAAAATGTTATAATTTGTATGATTCTGATCGATTTTGCAGCTCGGATGAAGCCTTCGGAAAAGTAAATTTAAACTATCGAACGGAAACCGGACTCTCCCTACTTCATTTATGCTGCATCTGCAACGGTAAGTATCTGATTTTGAAAAGAAAAAAGAAAAAAAAAAACATTTTGTATTTTAAAAAAAGGAATGAATATCAAAAAAACAAATTTAATGGTAGAATAAACACCCCAATCGTTTTATTCAAATGAATTTGGAGGAACTCATTCTTTTTGGGAACTTTTCCATTCCTCTGCAATTCACAGCTTATTTTTATTATTATTATCATGTCTTCCTTTTCACTGTGTCCCAAATTATTTAATATCTTAAAGGGGAGCTTTCACTAATTTATTTTTTTTATTCCTAGCATCAGATTAAAAATGTCTCTGTTTTCTTTTTGCCCCATAATATAAAGTTTTCAGGCAGCTGCATATCAGCCGTTTGTATGATTCTCGCTCTGTTATCTGACCCCCGATCTACTAAACCCCCCCGACTCCTTATCATACTGCCTGTGGGGAACAATAGAATGGCTCGGTCTTAATCACCCAGCCGGTCTCTCTGACTAATGAAAGTCTATGGAGGAAGGGACTTCATTAGCATTGCCATAAAGCATCAGCTCAGTGTGGGGTTTGAGCCGGGAAAGTCACCCAAAATATCACATGACTGACAGCACCGGCGGCTCCAGGTCTGCAGATAAAGGGGGTTTATCGGGCCAAAATCAGATAAAACTAAGTTTTTTTGGTTATTACTGTACACAGTTTTGGGCAAAGAGCAGGAAGTGAGATCACAATTTTTTGTGTAATATTTGCCGTGTAAACTTTATTTCCTTAAAATAAAAAAGATGCGAAAAATAAATAAAATACAAAATAAAAATACAAATTTTTCAAGCATTTCAATTAACAAATTCTATTAAAAAAATATACACATTTCTTTTGCTTGCGCAGGTAATAAAGCTCATATACGGACCCTCATGCTGAAAGGCTTACGTCCTTCCAGACTCACAAAAAATGGGTTTACGGCTCTTCACGTGGCGGCATATAAGGCAAGTCGAAAATGATGATATTTTGCAATAATTATAATTTATAACATTATCTGTAAAGAAGCTGACTTAGAATGCAAGGGTGGTAGAAAAGTGGAACAGCCTCCCAGCAGAAGTGGTAGAGGGTAATACAGTGAGGGTATTAAACATGCATGGGATAGACATACGGCTCCTGAATCTAAGACGAGACCAACGACTGATTAAGGTTTGAGTCTTTACAGCAGGAGAAATGGGCGACTAAACGAGGGCCGAATGGGGCCGATCTCCCGGCAGGTTATGGTTTTCTATAAATTCTCTGCTTCTTTCTCTCTTTTTTTGGAGTTGAATCATCTCTTTTTCACATTTATGTTAACTTGACTCAGAAATCATACAAATCATATAAAAGAGATAATTAAGATATTCCGTGGGATCATCATGAAAATTGTTTTTTTTTCTAACACACAGCAGATCGAGGCAAAAATTAAATAAATAAATACAATTCTGCAGAAAAATGAAATAGGTTCTCATTGGCAGTTGCATCGTGATATTTATGTAATGCGACCAATTGTGATGTCACAAAAGGATGTCAGAAAATATTAAGACATCAGCGGGCGGAGAAAATGTACGTTTTAGCATTTAAAGAAACCGGTGTATATCTGAGCTATTTTTCTGCTTTTCCAGGATAACGCGGAGCTGTTGACCGCCCTGTTGCACGGCGGGGCGGACATCCAGCAGGTGGGGTACGGAGCCCTTACTGCCCTCCATGTCGCCGCCATCGCTGGACATCACGAGGTGCACATTTTTATACTCAATCCACGGGCGTAGGAACCGGGGGGGACGGGGGGGATGGATCCCCCCCAGGAAATCAGGCGGGGGGGACCGATAATAGAGAAATCCCCCCCAGGGCTGTGTGGGGTGAGTGCCGTCTGCGCCCAGCGGCCCGATCAGCAGCTGCAGCGTGCAGGACTGGTTGGGGATTTCCCTAACCAGTCCAACATTAAAGTAACACTTACCAGTGTGCTCTCACTGAGCGCCGGGCGACGGGATATGACGTTTATATCCCAGCCCCGGCGCTCAACATAAACAGCTGTGCGCAGCCGCACTGCATTGAGAGTCAGCGACAAACCAGAGGAAAAGGAGGAAGAGTAAGGTAAGAGATGTGCAAAACGGAGGGGGGGGGAGGTCTGATGTGCAAAACGGAGGGGGGGAGAGGTCTGATGTGCAAAACGGAGGGGGGGGGAGGTCTGATGTGCAAAACGGAGGGGGGGGGTCTGATGTGCAAAACGGAGGGGGGGGGTCTGATGTGCAAAACGGAGGGGGGGGTCTGCTGTGCAAAACGGAGGGGGGGGGTCTGATGTGCAAAACGGAGGGGGGGGGGTCTGATGTGCAAAACGGAGGGGGGGGGTCTGATGTGCAAAACGGAGGGGGGGGTCTGATGTGCAAAACGGAGGGGGGGGTCTGATGTGCAAAACGGAGGGGGGGAGGTCTGATGTGCAAAACGGAGGGGGGGTCTGATGTGCAAAACGGAGGGGGGGGTCTGATGTGCAAAACGGAGGGGGGGGTCTGATGTGCTAAACGGAGGGGGGGTCTGATGTGCAAAACGGAGGGGGGGTCTGATGTGCAAAACGGAGGGGGAGTCTGATGTGCAAAACGGAGGGGGAGTCTGATGGTAGTTATGTGTGTGCATATACATATGGTGAGGCATGTATATGGGCAATGTGTATGAATGTGTATGGGCACTTGGGCAGGCATATGTGTGTGTATATATGTGTGTATGGGCACGAGCATATAAGGGCAGTGTATATGTGTGTGTGTGTATGGGCAGTGTATATGTGTACGTGTGTATGGGCAGTGTATATGTGTACGTGTGTATGGGCAGTGTATATGTGTACGTGTGTATGGGCAGTGTATATGTGTACGTGTGTATGGGCAGTGTATATGTGTACGTGTGTATGGGCGGTGTATATGTGTGTGTGTGTATGGGCGGTGTATATGTGTGTGTGTGTATGGGCAGTGTATATGTGTGTGTGTGTATGGGCAGTGTATATGTGTACGTCGGTATGGGCAGTGTATATGTGTATGTCTGTATAGGCAGTGTAAATGTGTACGTGTGTATGGGCAGTGTATATGTGTACGTCTGTATGGGCAGTGTAAATGTGTACGTGTGTATGGGCGGTGTATATGTGTACGTCTGTATGGGCAGTGTAAATGTGTACGTGTGTATGGGCGGTGTATATGTGTATGTGTGTATGGGCAGTGTATATGTGTATGTCTGTATGGGCAGTGTATATGTGTCTGTGTATGGGCAGTGTATATGTGTACGTCTGTATGGGCAGTGCATATGTGTACGTCTGTATGGGCAGTGTATATGTTTACGTCTGTATGGGCAGTGCATATGTGTACGTCTGTATGGGCAGTGCATATGTGAACGTCTGTATGGGCAGTGTATATGTGTACGTGTGTATGGGCAGTATATATGTGTACGTCTGTATGGGCAGTGTATATGTGTGTATATAAGGAGTGTATTTGTCTTATAGTGTATACGTCTGTGCAAGTATGTGCAAGGGCAGTGTATATTTATGGGGAGGCATGTGTGTGTGAGCAGTTTATGTATGTTTGGGCAGGCGTGTATAAGGGTAGTGCATATGTGTGAGTACTGGCAAGTGTTTATGTGCAGGCAATTGCAGCGTATATGTGTGTTTTTGTGGGCAGACATGCGTAAGAGCAGTGCATATGTGTGTGTATGAGCAGGCATGTCGTACTTACAGGGAAGAGAATGATTCCCTGTAACACATGTTTAACTCAGGGGCGCCTAGGGTTAAATCCAGGCCTATTTCTGGTTAAAATGAGTATGTGTGTCACTGTATGTAGCATTTGGACACTTGGTCTAGGGCATCACTAATACAAAGCGTGATGTGTTTGAATGCGTGTCTGGGTGTGATAGCGTATGTTTGTGGGTATGTTATTGTGCACATCTGTTTTTATGGGTATGTTAGTATGTTTCCAGGTGTGTTATGGTGGGCATGTGTGGGAATCTTTTGGGGTGTATGTTAATGTGTGTATGTTATTCAAGTGTTTAAGTGTATGGATATGTTCCTGTGTGCATGACGTGTTAGGAGTCTTAGATGGATCCTTCAATACATCATAGTAGTCTCTGTGGCCGTGTCCAGTGGGGTCCATCTGTGGTTGTAAGATTTTTCTGTTTCTGTGGGAATTTTCTCCCATTCATCTAGTAGAACGTTTTATGAGGTGAAGGTGATAAACCAAGATGTTTTGGACAGCACTATGCTTCTAACTTTGTGGGAACGGTTTTGGGGAAGGTCCTTTTCTATTCCATCATGACTGTGCCCCAAAAGTTGTACAAAACAAGGTCCATAAAGGCATGGCAACAATTCCCCACAGAAACTCTCCAAAATCTTGTGGAAATCGTTCCCAGAAAAGCAGAAGCCATTATAGCTGCAAAGGGGCACCAACTTCATATTAATGTCTATGTATTTATAATGTGATGTCATAAAGTCCCTGTTGGTGAAATGGTCAGGTATACCCTACCAGTAAAAATGCTATCCCCCCCAGATTTTTAGGGGTTCCTACGCCCATGACTCAATCCCCACATTTCTCGGATTTTAACAATTTACGGTATAAATATCTGCTTCATCAGGGGTTAAAAAGCCAGAAACACAGAATTATTATTATTTAATGTTTTATATAGCGCCATCATATTCTGTAGCGCTGTACAATGGCTGTCATCCTTTTATCTCTAACTCCTAGATGCATTAAGCTTGTTTTCCCTTCCTTGCAGGCCGTTGATATTTTGTTGCAGCACGGAGCCTACGTCGATGTTCAAGACGCTGTATTTTTCACCCCGCTGCACATCGCGGTCTACAACGGACACGAGCAGGTGAGGAACCGAACCTCGAAATACCGATCGGAAGCCTGGAACGCTCGCGGGTGACACACGGAACGGCGGCTATCAGACTACGGCACGCCGCGGCCACTTCTGATTTTATATCTCAATCAGTCCAGGGATACCATTGAAATGCCCGACCTCGGAAAGGTTCATGGAATCTGGTGGAACAGCGGCAAAAAGATTTAGCCCCCGAAAAATGTCTACTTTTACTATTGCTATACTATTACTAAAAACTGACAGCGCTAATTAAAAAAATGATGTAAAACAACGTCAATAATTTTACACAATGTGTTATAATATTATAATAATAATATTTTATTTATTTTATTATTTTATAATTTTTATTAAAATATAGGAAAAATAATTATAGTCAATTCACCGTTACAATTGATGCTATTCAAATAAAACCAAGTTCACAAAAAAATTTTAAGTTCATCATCTCATGCAGAACTTTACTATTTTGAGATCTGCGGCATTGTTACCTTTTTCTAGTCTTTTCTGAGATATAAAAGCTACCGGTAATCTGAGCCGCGGTGGGGAAGGTCATCGTCGTCTCTTTTTGATTTTAGGTCACGCGCCTGCTTCTGAAATTCGGGGCAGATGTTAACGTGAGCGGGGAGGTGGGCGACCGACCTCTCCACCTGGCATCTGCCAAGGGCTACCTGGCCATCACCAAACTGCTGCTGGAGGACGAGAGCAAAGCCGACGGTACGTCTTACGACTCGGTTTGAGCCCAACCAGACCTCCCGCTTCCTTCTCGGGTTCTGTTAGTAGTTTTTCTCTATTTTTATAACATTTTTTTATGGTGAAACAAAGAAAAACTAGCCTTGTCTTAAACTAACAAAGAGGTCTGCAATCTGCATCACCGTGGAAGCTGATTTTTGGGTAAAAACGTAACACTGTAGAGAGATTAAATTTGTATGTATTTTTTGGCGTTTTTTTTTTGTACTTTTTTTTTTTATAAACATGTTTAAAGTGCGACAGTAATTCTAAATCGTGTCTTTTTCATTCAAACTATTTATATTACGCAATAAAGTTTGAAAAATATCCTGTTTCATTTTTGGGGTTCTCCGTGAAGTTTTTCAAAAATTTTTTACATGATTCCATTTCGGAATTTAATATTAAATTTATCGCAAATTGAGTTGAATTAAATAGAGTAGAAATGTTCCACTCAATATCCCGGGGGGGGGGAGTCATCATATGAATATATTTTGTAGTAAATGCCCGAGATAACGAAGATCACGTTCCTCTCCATTTCTGCGCACGTTTTGGCCACCACGACATTGTGAAGCATCTTCTGCAAAATAACCCAGATGTCCAACCTCATGTGGTGAACATCTACGGAGATACGTCTTTACACCTGTAAGTCCTCAGAGTTCCAGACACCTTTTGGGGTTTTTATCTGTCGAATATATATCAATATATATATATATATATATTTTTATTATTACTTTATTTTTTTTCAATTTTATATGAATATTTTTTATTATTTTTATTTTATATTTATTTTAATATTATTATTTTAGTTATTTTATATATGTATATATTTTTATTATTATTTATTTTATTTTTTATTTTATATAAATATAGAGTTTTTAATTTATTTTTACCAACAGCGCCTGTTACAATGGAAAATTCGAGGTGGTCAAAGAACTTATTCAGTTGTCCGGCACGGAAAGTTTGACCAAGGAAAATATCTTCAGTGAAACAGCTTTCCACAGGTAAAAATCACCATCTTGGCCAACTGATAATTCCTACGGGGTTCCTTATACAATTATGGGGTCCTCGAAGACCACCGTGTATGAACATGCCACCAAGATGAGAGCCCCAAGCAGTTATGGCCAACGCCAAAGTCCTGGTTAATTCCGGTCATTGGGACTTCCAGACGTCTTCTCCTCCGTCTTCCCGGACTTCTGATTTTTTTTTTGCAAGAAGATACTTTGTGTTGGAAACATTTTGGAATTTGGTTTCTTCTTTGTTTTCAGCGCCTGCACTTACGGCAAGAATATAGACCTCGTCAAGTTCCTTCTCGACCAAAACGTGTTAAGTGTCAATCACCAAGGACGGGACGGTCACACAGGTGAGACAAACGTCACCTGCCGGCACTGATTGGGAAACGAGCCGCGTGAGAACTGCTACTTTCCACCATTTTTAGATCACGGAACAAACATTTTTGCCAAATTCTACTCGCTAAGCACCCAGATCCCACCTAGGGGTACAGAGGGGGACACAGCTGTCACTGATTATAATAAGAAAGGCTTTAGATACAAAGTAACATAGAAACCCACTTCTGCTGGGAGGCTGTTCCACTTGTGTACCACCCTCTCTGTAAAGTAAAATCTCCTTACATTCCATCTTAAAGTCTGACCTTCTAGTTTTAGATTCTGGTCTCTTGTTAAAGAGGTCCTAGAATTATCTCCTTTTTATTTCTTCTCAAAGGTTTCAGTTGTTTCCTTGTCTTGTATACTAAATTATTTATTATTATTATTATTAATTATTTATTATTTGTATAGCGCCATCATATCCCGATTTTTTTTTTCTGCTGGCAGTATAATTGTTTTAAGTAGTAAAAAGTAGTAAAAAAAAAGTAAAATCGAATGTTTTTTCCGCCACATTGTAATTTTCTGCGTACTTCCCCAGGAAGGCTGTATGGTGCGGCTCAGTAATCCTTGCTTATCCGAAACCGTCTCAAAGTTGCTTCTTTTCCCCGCTGTGTTTTTTAGGGCTGCACTGCGCCTGCTATCACGGCCACATCCGCCTGGTGCAGTTTCTACTCGACCGAGGAGCTGACATGAACCTCGTCGCCTGCGATCCCAGCAGATCCAGCGGAGAGAAAGACGAGCAGACGTGTCTCATGTGGGCGTACGAGAAAGGTACGGACGACGTCCTCATCCTGTAAGGTGGAGTCTCTGGGGTGAAAATGATGTCACTGAATCGCCTCACACGCTTCTTTTGGACTCCAGAGCTGCTGCGGACTACAATTCCCATCATGCACAGCCAGCTGTAGTCCAACGCAGTAGGGGATTATCCTACAAACCTTAATCAGTCTCGTCTTAGATTCAGGAGCCGTATGTCTATCCCATGTGTGTTTAATACCCTCACTGTATTACCCTCTACTGGGAGGCTGCTGGGAGGCTGTTCTACTTAACTACTACCCTCTTAGTAAATTAATTGCTAAATTGTAGAAAATATTACTGCTTTTTTTTGTTTTAAACAATATTTGAAAGCGATCGGTCCCTGGTGCTGCGTGGGGACAAACTTACGCAACACCCAGAAGAATCCGAAAAAAATAAGATATATTATAAGCGTTACGGGATAAAAAGAAATATCTGCTACGCAAAATGAAACCTTTGCCCTTTTTTACTCTTTCGTCTCTCATTGTCTGCGGGCGACCGCCGTATATTGGAGAACCCCGGAGTTCTCGTGTTAGCGTTTGATGTCGCTGACAGAAGCCGCCCGCGGGGGCCGGAAAGAAGCGTTAAAAGCTCATAGAGACTTCTTTTTTTTCAGGTCATGATGGAATCGTAACGCTGCTGAAACATTATAAGAGACCTCAGGACGAATCTCCGTGTAACGAGTACTCGCAGCCCGGCGGAGGTATTTAACTTCAGTCTATTCCATTTTAAGTTCTCGAAGCCGTCCCCGAAGTAGAGAAACGGCCGAAGGCGTCTGCTCGGTGCGGCCGTGAAAGCGACGGAATGATCGGTTCGTATCGGATGCCGCTAATCACCGGAGAAGCAGCTAGAGAACCTCTTTAACCCTTTCAGTGCTACAGGCGGACGCGAGGCATCGCTGTGCATTACAAACACCTTTATTGCCAAATATCCTGGTTACGTTTAGCCAGTCCCTCTTCTGTTCCCAAATCCCTGTGCCCCTCTTTCCCCCCATTGACCACCCTCTATCTTCACTGATGATGATACTTTCTTATTAGACAGCAGCCAGGGGTAATACATTTCATAAATAATAATTATAATAATAATAATAATTATTATTATTATTATTAATAGTAGTAGTAGGAGTATATTAGTATTATTCATAATATTAGTATATTAGTATTTATATTAATACTATTATTGGTAATACTTTTACTATTATTAATAACATTATTGGTAATTAATAGTATTACTAGTAGTGGTTGTAGTATATTAGTATATGAGTAAGTTTCGTATTATTAGTAGTACTAGTATTATTCGTAGTATTATTAGTAGTTGTATGAGTATATTAGTATTATTAGTGATATTAATATTAATAATATTATTAGTAGTAGTATTATGAGTATTAGTAGTATTTATATAGGTGTATTAGTAATAGTAGTAGTAGTAGTAGTTGTATGAGTTTTAGTATTATTAGTGATAATAGTATTAGTATATATAGTAGTAGTATTTGAATTATTATTAGTAGTAGTAGTTGTATGAGTATAATAGTATTATTATTTTTAGTAGTAGTATAATCCGTAGTAGTAGTAGTAGTATTAGTTGTATGAGTATATTATTAGTACTATTCGTTATATTAGTATTAGTTATATAAGAATTATTATTTTTAGTAGTAGTAGTTTTATGAGTATATTAGTATTATTAGTGATATTAGTATTTTTAGTGATATTAGTATTATTATTTTTGTAGTAGTATTAGTATTCGTAGTTGTATGAGTATACTAGTATTATTAGTGATATTAGTATTATTATTAATATTTGTATTAGTAGTATTAGTATAATTATTAGTATGATTATTATTAGTAGTAGTATGATTATTAGTTGTATGAGTATATTAGTGATAGTAGTAGTATTAGTAGTATTTTTATTAGTAGTATATTAGTAGTAGTAGTATTAGTAGTATTAGTAGTATTTTAGTATTATTATTAGTTGTAGTATATCAGTATTAGTATTATTAATGTTATTAGTAGTATTAGTAGTAGTAGTTGTATGAGTATATTAGTGATATTAGTATTATTGTTAATATTTGCATTATTAGTAGTATTAGTATAATTCTCAGTAGAGGTGAAAAGGTTATATTCAGAAATCTGTTAAAATAACAAAAAGTTTAATTCAGACATTCCACAAACTGTATATTTTTGCTAATGCTGCATTAAGGGTGATGATTGTTTTTGCAGCGTTTAATCTTCTTGGCTTCTTTCAGACGGCTCGTACGTATCGGTTCCTTCACCTCTCGGAAAAATCAAGAGCATGACTAAAGGTAATGGACATTCAGCAAAACCAGCGAGACCGGCAAAGATCGAAATAAACGGTGGCCGTAAGAATGTATTTCCCTTAAAATAAATCCCGGGAACCTGGGAAAGTTAATTAAATAATAAATAGCATTAAAAAGGGGCAAATTTTCCAAAGCCCAAGGAGCAGCGTATTGGAAACATTCCTAATGCCCCCTCTGTCAATACGAGGACTGATAAAAAAAACTATTGGGACTCCCCTAGTGGCACTTTGTGATACTACATGTAAAAAATAGCTAATATTCCAGACACTTTGTGGAACATCTATTGGCAAAAAAAAGTATTTAAAAAATATGCTTGTTTTAATAAAGAAAACCTAAGTATTTTAAAAATTCTGTCTTAATAAAAAAAAACCTTTTTGACAACAAATTATTTTACTAGAAAATGAATAAAATGGTAATAAATAAATAATCCAAAAACATTCTTCTATCAAAAAGGTAAAATTATTGCATTTAATCAAAAAAAAATTGACATTTTTATTTAAAAAAAAAATACTGCCTGTTTAAATAAAAAATACGTATTTAAAAAATGATGTCTTAATAAATTTTTTTTTAACAAAAACATTTTAAAAATGCTCCCTTTATAATAATAATAATTTAATTTAATAATTTTTTTACACAAAAGTATTTTTATAAAAAAATCCACTTGCAAGCCTCTCTTCTAAAACTCAAACATTTTATTTTGTTCCTTTGGAGCACATTTTCCTAAGGTAACCCCTTTAACATTTTTAGAATTGATTTGGGTTAACTGAGGACAGAGATTGTATCGTTAGTAGGTGTCAAAAAAAATTCTGCTGCTTTTAAAAACTGAAAGTTTTCCTGAAACTATATTAAACATAGTTTGGCATAAATACTCCATTAGTTTATCCCAAGCAGATTGTCATTAGGATCTGACTGCACCATCGACAGATGCACTAAATAGCCCAAAAAAACACATCTGAATGTTTAATGTGGGCGCAGCGCCAACCACGAACTGGTTGGAAATGACCACATTTAACCCTTTGCGCATGTTGTATCGTAAAATCTTTCCAGGAGCTCTAAGGGTTCAAAGGCCGTTGGATTTTCCAATTAAGGTCACGTGTTTTTTTTGTTTTTTTTTTTAAATCTGTTTAATTTTTATCTATTTTTTGCAGAGAAGGCCGACGTGCTCCTGTTACGTGCCAGCCTGCCCTCCCACTTTCACCTTCAGATGTCCGAAATAGAATTTCATGAAATAATTGGATCAGGTAAAAAAAAAAAAATTCACTGTATTTACTTTTTTTCTGTTTTAAAGAATTTGTGTAAAAATCCATGTTTTTATTTATTTTATTTTTTTTTAATAAATTGTAGGCTCGTTTGGGAAAGTTTATAAAGGGAGATGCAGAAACAAAATTGTGGCCGTCAAAAGGTAAATCTGAAAAATACAATTATTTACAAAGAAAAGCTTTAAATTCTTAGTATTTACGTTTCCAACAACTTCAGAAGTTCTATTAAAAAAAAAAAAAAAAATCACCCTCCTTCCTACACACAGCCGACTACTTATCAGAACCAAATCTAAAAAAGATGGAAAAACAATAATAAATCCAAACAAATGTAATACTTTTAAATCTGCCTGCAGATCGGCCCCCGGCAGCCCCCGTCTAGTCGCCTGTTTCTCCTGCTGTAAAGACTCAAACCTTAATCAGTCGTTGGTCTCGTCTTAGATTCAGGAGCCGTATGTCTACCCCATACATGTTTAATCCCCTCACTGTATTACCCTCTACCACTTCTGCTGGGAGGCTGTTCCACTTATCTACCACCCTCTCATTAAAGTAAAACTTCCTTACATTAAACCTTGCTTTTCAACTATAAATTCTAGTAGACTTGATTTAAAAAAAAGTGATACAATGTTCCCTCTGTGGTTTTGTAGAATAAAATGTTGCAGTTTGGACAAGTTTTATATTAAATATTCAGCAGATTTTAACCCCTTCTTCGCATTAACACAGTAGAAAAACGCCATATCCAATCATCTCGGCTGCTAGTGTTTGTATAAAGGATTTTGCTCCGTTTCAGGATCACAAGATCAAACCGATGTTTCATGGTTACACACGCGGGTTAAATGTTCCGCTCCAGCCTTCCTAGGATCAGGACGCTGACTCTCAAGAAAGGAGAGATTCACATAAAAATGACATTTACAAATATCATTAGTCTGACCCACTTACTGGGACATTTTCCAAGATATCTTTATAGTTTGATATTCGCATGATTTATTAGAGAGAAAAAAGAAGTCAATTCATTCTGGGAAGAGACGGGGATGATGTTACCATGGAAACGGCAGTACCAGTAAGACAAGACTACAGACTGATGTTAAAAAACCGCATCTCCCAAAAGACAACAATATATGAAGTGTAACAAGGAGACAAAAGCAAAAAATGTATCCAGTAGGAGAGAAGGAGAAGGGACAAAATTAACCCTTCGGCTCCTAAAGGATTGTGTAAAGCGGCATAAAACATTGTTTTAGGTGCCGAAATTCTACATATTTTGCAGTTTGCTAATTATATTTGGTGATTGGAAAATATTATCTGGATGCACAACCATTTTCAAGTAGATTTGGGATTATTTACTCAATAAATTAATCATCTGAAAACAGTTACGCAGAAACCTAGAACCTGCCGGCAGATCGGCCCCTTCGGCCCCCATCTAGTTGCACGTTTCTCATTCAGCCGGGCTCAGGGCTCATTTTCTTGGTTGTCGACAATATCTACCATGTTCCGTTTTCCCAACTTGTTTTCTTTTTTCACCTCATTCCGGCGATGATGTTTCTGAATAATGTTGTATAAATGTGGCATCTACAAAAAGAACACAAAAAGAACACTAATCATACAGACAGGATGCCAGAATACGTTACTGAATAATGGCTTCTCAACCCAAAAACCCAAAAACCCGGAACCCAGAACCCTAACATGATCATTGCAGAGACTAAAGAATGCTGAAAACCTTTGGATTCGGAAATATTAAAAACTACTACGTCAGAGAGAGCTCTTTAATTGATTTGTATAAAGCTTCATCAGCATGGAAATCATCGCAAGACATAATATTCATTCTTCTTATTATTATTAGTATTATTTCTATTATTATTATTATTGTTTTAGTTTTTATTGTTATATTATTATTGTGTCTAATTATTATAATTATTATTATTGTTTTAGTTTATTATTATTATTATTATTATTATTGTTTTAGTTTTTATTATTATTATTATATTATTATTATTATTGTTGTTATTATTATTTTCATATATTATTTTTTCTTTGTTTTATCAGATACAGAGCCAACACATATTGCTCCAAGTCTGACGTGGACATGTTCTGTCGAGAGGTGTCCATCCTTTGTCGACTTAACCACCCGTGCGTGATTCAGTTCGTCGGTGCGTGTCTCGACGACCCCAGCCAGTTCGCTATAGTAACGCAGTATATTTCAGGAGGATCGCTCTTCTCCCTCCTGCATGAACAAAAAAGGTAATTCTCTCTGAAACCAAGAACCCACCAGCAGATCGGCCCCATCCGGCCCCCATCTAGTTGCCCGTTTCTCCCGCTGTAACAACTCAAGCCTTAATCAGTCGTTGGTCTCGTCTTAGATTCAGGAGCCGTATGTCTGTCCCATGCATGTTTAATACCCTCCCTGTATTACCCTCTACCACTTCTGCTGGGAGGCTGCTCCACTTAATAATGTAACCTTTGTGCTTTCTCAACTACAAAAACTTTTCTAGTCCACAAAACCTGAACTTTGTGATATTCCGGGAATATAAAACAATTTACAGCCGTGCGCATCTTGTGAGCATTTGTCTTAAGAAAAAAAGCTGATTATAGCATAAAGTTCGTATGAAATATCTGGAAATCAATAATATGGCAAATGTAATAAAAACATAACAATATCAGATACACTTAGATTTATTTATTTATTTATCATTTTACAAATTAATATTCTATATATTTAAATTAATATGAAAATGTGTATATCTTAAAGGATTAAGAAGCTCCTCTACCAGAAAACTACTAGTAATAAACAATTCATAAAAATAAATATTAAATAATAATAATAATCAATAATAATAATAATGTTTATGGGAAAGGCACCTCTAAGATACCGAGGGCTCCATGGGGCAGGTATCGTCTCGATGGGGTCAGTAGGGGTGGAATAAAGTAAAAACGAGTCTTCCTCGGCCCTTCTCTCTTTAAGGTCTTGGCTTTTATTATAGAAATCTTGACCTGCAATCAAAACTAATCATCGCCGTGGATGTCGCCAAAGGGATGGAATATCTCCATAATCTGACCTACCCCATCATTCACCGCGACTTGAACAGGTAAAGCTGGATTTTTTATTTTTTTTGCATCATTTTTCTATTTTCACGTAATTTTCGGATCCGTTCTGCTTTAGTGCTGAGAATCTTCTTCTAGTCGCAGCACTGGGGGTCTTTCTGGAACGTATTTTGTATCCTCTGGTGGGATTTGTACATTTTAATGAATAGAAGAAGTTTCACCAGTATTCTAAAATTAATTTAAAAAAATAGCACTTTCCACCGCAAAAAAATAGCACTTTCCACAAAAGGACCTGCATCTCCGCCAGTGACATCACATCCGTCATTATTATTATTTTTTGTTTTATATAGCGCCATCATATTCCGTAGCGGTGTACAATGGGTAGACAATAGACTTGTGCGTTTGGATTCGTACGAATTGCAAATTCACACAATTTTGGTAAAATAGGTGATTTTTAAAAAGCCACGAAAACGAGGCAAAAAAGATAAACATTTTTGTCTGAAATGCTTGGGCCATTTCACTCACACTCATACTCACTCTCTCACATTCTCATTCACTCTCTCACACTCTCATTCACTCTCTCACACTCTCATTCACTCTCTCACGTTCTCTAAATGTTTCCCTACCTTCTCTGCCGACCGATAAAAGATAGAGGAAGAGAGAGAGAGAGAGAGAGAGAGAGAGAGAGAAAGCGTGAATGTGAGCAACGGGCAACAAATTTAATTCCCGAATTAAAAACGCCACAGAATTTTCTGCTGAACCTGATAGGCAGGGAATTTAGCGTTATTTTGGGAGACAAATAATGTTGTCAACGTTTCCCCAAAAGGTATACTTTATGCCCACCTTTATTATTGAGTATGCAGGTTCCTATGTGACATCATACCCCAGGATATTCCTCGGGTGCCAATGAACCAGTAGAATGATGTCTGAGACAAATTGGGGTTTATTTACTGAAGAAAGAGCTGGAAAGACCGTTTCATGTCACAGGAGTAAAGTACGAGTCGATAACGTGTAACACGTGTCAATTGATTGATGACATCATAGAAAATGTGCAGATTCCAAGGGATTAAGATAAAGAGATGAAAGGTGAGGAGAAAAAAAACGGATGAACGAATATACAATGAATATTTTCTCATTTGTGTCATTTGGGGTCCGTCCTCGTTTTCGGAAATTTGTAAGAATCCACCAAATAAGCAAAACCTATAAAAAAAACATTTATAGTATTCCCTAATATCCGTGGCAACGTTCTGTTTTTGACTTTGAGGATGATTTCATTGTAAAAGTTTCCAGAACATGTACATTCTCTCCTTTTTTATATAGTTTTTATTTGTTCTGGAGGGGTTTTTTTTTTTTGGCTTCTTTCACGTTTATTAAGCACCCAATAATCCTGTCTCTCATCGCGTGAAGCACTCAAACGTTAGCCTTGAGATATATGTTCTGGCCGACATCGCAGTAAGAACGTTTCCGTGGAGTCTGCGCTTTGTTTTATGATGAATAGCGGAACAATGATCCTTATTTCTGAGACCAAATCCCGACTTTTAGAACACTCCGTAAGACTATTACTTATTTTACGAACACGTCCATTACCTCGAGTCCTCCAATCCCGAGGACGTTGATTTGCGGAGGTTCTGGGTGACAGAGTTTAAATCCTCTTCATCCTGGAAAATATTATTTCAAGGATACTTTGTCTTTTCCCATTTTTAATAAAAAAAAAAACATTACCAGTACCCCGCGCCTGGTTGCCGATAAACATAACTTATCATTCCCAATTTTTTTATATTTTTATTTTATTTGTTATAATTCTTCACGGATCAGTTGGGTTTTTTCTCAAACAATTAGACTTTTTCCCTATCTACCTGCTTTCTTTTTTTCTTTTTTTTTTGTGGTTTTCTCGCGTTTTATTGTTTCCGAGCTGCAGAGACTCATCTTTTTTATCTCGCGCCGTGGATTATGTATAAGCTGCACTGTAACAGTCACGCAGGGACGCTCTCGCAGTGATAAGCGTCTCCAGATGAATTATTCCAAAACCTGAACGCATTTTATTGGTAATATTTTACAATCCTGCGATAACAATATTTCTTTATGTACAATACGAGATAAACCTTACAGTTTCACGGTAATTATGCAAAAATTGGGGACGTCACTGTCTGTAGTAATGTCAATTTTTACATAAAGAGGTTCTAGTTCTTTACGTGATACACAAAACCAGAAGGTCTAAAAGATTTTATCTTATGGTTACAAGCTGTTCATTAGCTCTTCCGAGCTAAAATGTGTGTATATATATATATATCTTTTATAATAAGACGTTACTGTCCCTTTAATAGGAGGCCATGTCGAAATGCGGGTCCCATACAAAGCAGAGACCGTGGCAGGCTCTTGAGTGATCATTTTATAGTAAATATATCTAGATCCAGTACGTGTAGATTATTAAATACATAACAGGCAGCTTAAAACCTGTCATAAAGAATAATTGATCCTCGGGGGCGGGGCTACACTGTCTGTACATGCAGGTTAGGAATGTGCTTATTGACCCCAAAAACTAAGATGTGGGGACTGCAGTAACCTGGGTGTCTAGGGATAAAAGGGAAGGTTGGGTCTCTGGTAGTTAAAGTGCCGGTCTCATTGTTCATGATCAAGGAACCCAGTCAGATAGGAGCCCGACCAGAGCTGACTTTTAAGTAAATCCCACGAGGTTCCTGCTTGCATGTAAGCATTAAAGACCTATATACATTCAAGCAGCTCCGGTTACAAATGGCTTCTTGGACAGGCATATGGCTCCTGAATCAAAGACGAGACCAACGACTGATTAAGGTTTGAGTCTTTAGAAATGGGCGACTAGACGGGGGCCGGATGGGGCCGATCTGCCGGCAGACTCTGTTTCTATGTTTATTTTACGTGTAGATTTCTCCTTCATCCGTTACACTCCTCCTCAGCCTCTATTACGACGCGAGCTCCATGTTACCCGGCTACAGTAATAAATATTCATGTTATGTGGCTATTCATGTATTCATAGCGACGGGAATACACAATCACGTTTCTAAGGTAATTTCCAGCAAAATAAAACGTTACATATTTAGTACTAAATAAAAAGCAATTTTACTGCGCTGTTTAAATATTTGCTGTAAAATATTATGTTTTCCCCGTTTTCACTGCTGGCTACAGCCACGGTATTGAGTTCCTGTCTGCGAATCGGCGACGCGGCATTAAAACATATTTGTGAATTCACATAATAACGGCATTTTTTTAATTTTACATATATATTTTTTTTACACGCACCTCTCTGCGTTTATTCTAGAGGCTTTGAACTCGGGTATTAAGCGTCCGGCTATTTCATCTTTGATTGGCAGGGCATCAATTTTATCTAAAGACCCAGAGAAGAAGGGTTTACGGAAAAAAGGACTACAACGGAAAATTGGTTTTACTAATCGCTTCACGGGCAAATTCTAAAAGTCGGATAACGCAAGTGGAACAGCCTCCCAGCAGAGGTGGTAGAGGGTAATACAGTGAGGGGATTAAACATGCATGGGATAGACATACGGCTCCTGAATCTAAGACGAGACCAACGACTGATTAAGGTTTGAGTCGTTACAGCAGGAGAAACGGGCGACTAGACGGGGGCCGGATGGGGGCCGATCTGCCGGCGGGTTCTGGGTTTGTTTTGATGAACTTGGTGTCTCAGATTTTCTCCATTTATTAAGATTTCTGTTTCCATGACTTCAAAGGCTTGTAATAAAATGAATCATTTTGCATATCACGGGGCTGGAAATGTTCTCGCGTTCGCCGATTCCGACGACATTTGCATAATCTGATTTCAGATAAGACATTTATGTTTAAACCAAGAGTTTTTCTCCATGTAGGAAATCACATTTTTCACCCCAGTTATTTGAATAATTTAACCCCTAGAGCGCCATTTCCCCACCGGCTGTAAATCAAAGGCTTCCATCCGATCGGCGGTGACGTCCTTTCAAAGCAAACGCAGAACTATAAGGATTTGGGAAACGCTGATTCCAATGGGGGGGGGTCTTTATCAGTTTAACCCTTTAAATTCTATCCAGTGAACTGTTTGTTTTTTGTAGATAGGTCAATGACTTGGGGGTTGATTCACTAAATTGTGGTTTGCCCCACTTACGTTCTTATCACAGAAAATGGGCAATGGGTTTTCTAAAAGGGGAATTATCCTTTGGCCTGGTAAGAGTGATGTGAGTGGTAGTCCAGAATAGCCAGTTTTTATACCATTTTTATTGATTTAATTATGGTACCCATGCCTCTAAACTTCTACCCTCTCGTGGATAAAGTGGCAAAATCAGGACCGTCCTGTGCAAAGCGGGACAGTTGGAAGGTATGGGCATCTGGTCTGTCTTGTTGGATGCCCCCATAGCCGTTCAAAGACCTGCCAAACTCCTCCAAATAATGTCCCGACTTCCTGTTAAAATGTAACAGTTTTTGGTTTCTTGGTCGTTATTTAATATTTGACGATTTATCGCGCTTCGTATTTGATTATCGACCTCATTACTCAGACTGTCCCTTTTCCATTCTCCAGTCCTGCTGTGGTAACAGTCGGTATAATCGGTTCTAATGCTTATTAAAATACAAAGTTTCTTTTTCTTAACATTCTAATGAAGTCCAGAGAGCTTTGAGATAAATAACAAGTGACCCCATTTATTGCTTTTCAGCCACAATATCCTGCTTTATGAGGACGGCCACGCAGTCGTTGCAGATTTCGGAGGTGAGCGTCCCGACAATTAATACGATTCTTCTTTTCCTATACATTTCATGTTTTACTATGAGACGACAAAACTCGTGCGAGAATCGGAAACCGATCCACGGGGGAATTCATATAAAAAGGGGACATTAAGCGCTTGAACCTCTGGAAAGTAAATAACCAATAAAGAAGAAATTAGTTAACTGAAGCTGATAGAACCCCCTGACTATGGCGCCTCTCTGACACAACTCTCTATGGTACTTTTCTATGGTACCTCCTTATGGCGCCTCTCTATGGCACCTCTCTATGGTACATCTTTTTAAGACACTCTGTGGCACCTCTCTATGGTGCCTCTCTATGACACCCCTCTAAGGCGCCTCTCTATGGTACCTCCTTATGGCGCCTCTCTATGGCGCCTCTCTATGGTACATCTTTTTTAGACACTCTGTGGTACCTCTCTATGGTGGCTCTTCTGTCTCTAGGCCTCAATGCAGTAGGGAAAAGAAGCAGAGAAGAGGATTTAGCTGTTAATCGATAGCAGGAACAAATACCAGAGTTTAACATTCAGATTGAAATGAATGTATTTCACAGAGAAAAACGCTAATCCCCCTAGAAACATTTACCCAGCTTTGCTAATGTTGGCGACATTACAAGAAAAAAAAATTAGATTCCGGGGCTTGTTAGGAGAGAGACAGACGGCAGACGGAGATGGATGGACGGTCACTCAGCTGTAGACACACAATGCTTGGTGGGCCATGGAGACCCCCAAAACCACCATCACTGTGTCTCACGGTTCCTCAGAGGACTGTCAAGTCATGGAAAAAAAATCATGTGGGACACTTAGAGTGTCAGCTCAATGTACCAATAAAATGAATTGCCTGGGTGAAAATACCAGCATATAGGAGCTTCCGTATTACTATGCTAAATGAATTTTAGAGAATATTATATACAATGACATAACGTATTTTTATATCAGACTGTATTTGAACTCTGTGACATCATATTTTACATAATAACTTGTTATTCTGGAAAACACCTTTAAATCGGCTCTTTTCTGATCTAGTTTATAAAGAGAATTTCAATAATTCTATTTATTTTCTATATATACCTCCGGTTCACCAGCTTAAGAATGCATATTATTTGTTTTTACCAGAATCAAGATTCCTGCAGTCACTGGACGAGGACAACATGACCAAACAGCCTGGGGTTTGGAAATTATTATTATTTTTTTTTTATAAGATTTGTTTGTTTAATAATTTTCCACCTGCTCATAAATCCTTACCGGCCCGATGCGGCTCTCGATTTCCGGGACATCGGGGGGGGGGGGATTTCGAGGCCAAATGGAGAAACTTGTGAGATTTGCTAATTGAGTGTAAAAGGAGCGACGGACCCCGGCTTCCCTGGGAACTGCCCCGCTTTCCCCCCCTCTGTATCTCATACCGTGATAATTTTTGGTGGGGTCACCAGGGTGCCAAGTCGTTCCACGAAGAGGGAGTGCCTGGGAGTGCGGTCTCGCTGGTGACTCCTGAAATATTTGGTATAGTAGAAAGAATGAAGAGGGAGAAAGAAAGAAAGAAAGAAAGAAAGAAAGAAAGAAAGAAAGAAAGAAAGGAGAATGATGTGGGAGAATGGAGAGATGAACAAATAAAAAAGGAAGATGAGGGAGAAGAGAAAGAGGGGAAAGAGAAGAATCAGTAAGGAGAGGGAAAAAGTGACATGAGAGAAAATAGAAAGACAGGAGACAAAAGAGAAGAGAGTGGAGAGAAAATGAAGAGCAGAACGCAAGAAAAAAAGCGAAACAAGAGAAAGATAAGGAGAAAAATAGACGGGAGAAGAGGTAAACGGGTTAGGAGAGAGGAAATGGAATGGAGAAGACAGAGAAAGAAAGACAGAAAGGAGAAAAAAGAAACGTAAAGGCAAACGTCTGGTGGATTTGTGGCCGACGGCTCTATATAATAATTACCCCTTAACGCCGCTCCCGATTGGGTCCCGCAGCGCGTGGCCCCGGACTCATCGCTAATCCCCTCGTCCTCCCCCTTTTAACAGAACCAAAAATAATACAATAAATGCGCTTTCCCCGTAAAGTATCAAGACTTGGATTAAACTGCATTTAAAAAGTAAAAAACATGTCAACGTCCCGTTCCTCACAGAAACACACCGTCCGCCTGTTGCTATAGCAGCGGCGAGTGCAGAAAGTTCTAATTAACAGCCGCACTTAATGACAAAAACATGAATAACGATAAGGAGAAGGATTTTTAATAACGAGGCCTGGCTTTGGGATGCCGATCCATTCAATGGCGAAGAATCGCCGCGCTTCTCCCGCTGTAACGACTCGAACCTTAATCAGTCGTTGGTCTCGTCTTAGATTCAGGAGCCGTATGTCTATCCCATGCATGTTTAATCCCCTTACTGTATTACCCTCTACCACTTCTGCTGGGAGGCTGTTCCACTTATCTACCCCCCTCTCAGTAAAGTGAAACTTCCTTCCATTCCACCTCAGCCCCTGACCGTTGCGTTTTAGATCATGGCCTCTCGTTCTTCACCTTCAGCTCATCTGTGCTCAAAATATTCCCCGTCCCGTGTAGGTCCATTAGAGCCAGCAGGTAATTCCGTAATAAAAATGGCTGCTCCTGTTTACTCAACACGATGGTAAATCGCCCATTAACGGACCTTCCGATGTGTTCATAACAATTGGACGGAATCTCTTAGTTATAATACACGGTAACAGCGCCTTCCCGTGGGAAAATTAAAAAAATAAATAAACACGCAAATAATCTAAAACAGTTAAAAAAAAAAACCCCACTATACCGAAATGACTGTCTCAGTGTGCATATAATTATTTGCGTATAATTATTTCGACTCCCGGTACAACTATAAAGTGCTGAACTTTCCATGAACTCACAATGCAGTTTGCTTATCCAGGCTGCCTTCTGCATCGCGCATGAAAACTCAGGAAGAAGGAGATTTCCCAAATATTTATTGTATATTTTTTTCTCATTTAAATTCTTGCCATTATGTAAGAGCTCTGGTAAAACACGACATTAAACAAATATAACGGGGGGAATAAAAAATAAATAAAATTTGTAACAACAAAGAAATTTCGTCCGCCGCTTTTTTAGTCACACTAAACATTTTCTAATTTCCCGAACGTTTAAGGCCATTTCTTATTTTGTAAATGAAAATGACATCATTTTTGTAGAAACGCGGCCATATTCTTGTAATTCCATATTTTCTAAATACCAATATTTTTTCCCTTGTGTTTCTAGAATTTAAGGATGGGGAGGTCGTTAAATTTTTCTTATGTTAACCCCTTAATGACAAAGCCCTTACATGTATGGGCTCAAAATGCATTGTTTTCAATGGGTTTTGGGACCCCCATTGTCCTTAAGGGGTTAAACTGTATCTGACTACAGATCCTCTTGACCCGGCTGCCATCGTAACGCAAGTGGCTCTATTCACAAAAGCTTGAGGTTGACCGTTAACTCAATACCGATGACAGACACCAAACAACCCTACGGCCAATATGGCCGCCAATGTCCATGGTAGACTTGCATGACAAACTCAACTCAACTGACGGCCTCACCAAAACCCAATAGCAGTTCAGGTCAACTCACCAGCTGTTGAGTGCTCCTCGATGTCTAGGAAGTTCAACTTGATATCAACAGGACAACAACTCAATGTCCAACTCAACGAACTCGACTTCGGAGGACAGGCCTGCCCCGCGCGCCCACCATGACAATAACCCCTCTGCAACATATTAACCACGCATCGTTTGTTCTTCCGTTACAGAACCTTCGGTGGATGGCTCCTGAGGTCTTCAGTCAGTCCACGCGCTACACGATTAAGGCTGATGTATTTAGCTACGCTTTGTGTCTCTGGGAATTACTGACTGGAGAAGTTCCGTTTGCTCATCTGAAACCAGGTACTTTTTGCGGGTTTTTAATGGGTTTCAATGACTAAATCTGCGGTTGTCAGCTCAGAATTCGGTTGATGGAATCCTGGCAAATTGTTCCCATTTTTGGCTATTAAGGTAACTCTCGGTATCTCGGCGTTCCATGGAAGCCCGCAGGGTTCCGCTGGATCCGGTAGAACCTCCGTCCACCAAGTCGGCTGCCGGATTCCAAATAAATTTACTAAGAACTGCCCGGGGGGCAATAGATTAACGGGGTAAAGTGGTCAACTTTTAGGTGAAATGTATTTACAACAATCTACGTGAAACGAGACATCATTGTGTAAACATCGAAGAGCTCTCTGCGTAACTTAAAGAGCTCCACAAATATATTTATTTATCTATATATATCCATGCATATTTATAACCATGTGATCTTCAACCCAGCTATAAATATCTGCTTATTACATTTTACTGACAATTTACATGTTTAATTACATGTAACCACGCGGCCATTTACATATTTAATATCTACACGGGGATTGCGGGAGATTATTTAGGGTCTCGCGTGCTTTTAGCCTTAAACTAGAAAAAAAAATCTGTGTAATTGAACAGAATTTGATTTTAATCTCCTGTGTCCGGTATTTAGTTGTTTATATATATATAATATCATCCATAAAGTAGTAAAAAATAAGATTAATGAGCATTAAAAAGCGCCTTTATGTTTAAACATATAAGATATTTTGTGGCAGTTTTTCAGATATATGATAAATATAAAGCTCTGGGATGGGAACTATATTGGGTTATATTCTGGGTAAAAATAACCCCTTTTCCCCGTAATCACCCGGCATACAGAGCTCCCCCTACATCATTTATTTTCCTACTAAATATTATTTCCACAATTAGCTAAAATCAAGATTTTTTGGCCCAGTCTGATAAATCGAGATCTCAGACGCTGCCTCCTTTGTGGCCGACATCCCGTCCTCCATAATCATTACCTCGGCCGCCGGTTGGATTCACCGGTAACATCGTAACCTCTCCTGTGACCTTCGCTGCCGCGATATCTACTGAAAAATCCCCCGTATCCGGATATTTGATGAGATTTTCTCTCCCGTGAACACATTACGGATTTCGTTCATTTCTGCCGACTAACCTTTCTATAAGAGGAGGAAAAACTATTATTTTTATTCAAAATACAGTAGTCCGTGCAGGTAACAGATTAGATTCATTTAGGAACGTTCGGACGCCAACATTCCGGGATCTTTTAAACCCAAAACGGAAAAGGAATGTTTTCTGGGGGGGGGTGGTTTGTGCGCTTGGAGAAAATATTACACTTTACTGAACATTTTAAAATATTTTGGGTTCAACCCCATCTAACGAGTATTTGTTATAATCTGATTATAATGAGAAGGAAAAGGGGTCACAGCTTCAAAGTGCATCAAAATAAAATGTAAGGAACCTTAAAAAAAAAAAGTGAATTTGAGGACAAATTCCCATAATAAAATACGGATGATTGTTAATTGTATGGGGGGGGGTATTTTTTTAATACAGCGAGTTGTTTGGTTGTCTCAATCAGCGCGTAGAGTGCGAGAGATGAGAAGTGATGCGAGGCGAGCGTTCGGAGGGTTAGAGATTTGGAGAATATAACGATCAAAGGCCCGGGCCGCACGCCGCGTTCCCTCACTCAGATAAAAGCGCGGCATCAATTAGTAAATGAACTCACGGAACCCAGTTCCAGAGCAATATTATCTGATCATAGAACGTTGTCGTTCGCTCCTCTTGGTATAAAAATCTATCGACCCAGAAGAAAAAGAGATAAAAGTCACAACAAAATGATTAAAGAGCCCGGCCGTACGCCGCGCATGTTTAAATCCCACCAATGAGAATGAGTGTAATGTGTGTTACGGTGCAAAGAATGATATTGAACATGGCGCCTGGAAACTGCTAGGGTTCACCCCTCGGAGACTCAGGGGTTTAGTACCCAAGTCCCGTGATTTTAGGATTAGTAGACCAGTTGTTAGGGTCTGGGGTTGAATGGGTTAGGGGTTTTTACCCCAGACTCAGGGTAAATGGGCAGATTCTATGGCTTTTTACTAAACGTGCAAATGGTGCCAAAACTATTCAGACTCATTTTTTGGTTCGTTTTAAGCCCATTCATTTTCGGGCAACGGTGCCCACATTCATTCTCACTCAATCTCGTTCACTCACTCTCGTTCATTCTCTCTCTTGCTCTCTAAATGTTTCCCTACCTTCTCTGCCGACCACTTCCTCCTCTGCTTCCACATTTTCTTGTTCTTCATCTTTCATCTTTTTTATCTTCGTCCGCATTTCTGTGAGTATAAGCTGGCGGGAACTTCCGGCAAAGTGATCGGGGGAGGGGTGAACTTCTGCCAAAATGCCGGCGCTTTGGGTGACATCACCAGAAGAGCTATCATTTCGGCGGAAGTTTGTGCCAAGTGGTGGCCGGGGAGATGCAGATGAAGATAGAAGCTAAAAGATAAAACAGAGAAGATGAAGAACAAAAAGATGTAGAAGCGGAAGTGGTTGGCAGAGAAGGTAGGGAAACATTAAGAGAGTGAACGAGAATGAGAGAGAGTGAACGAGAATGAGAGAGAGAATGAGCGAGTGAATGAGTGAGTGTGTGTGAAAGGGCCTGCAAATTTTGCAAAGCTTTTTGCTTCGTTTTTGTCTGCTTTGTGAGGGTCTGACCTCGTTTTCGTGGCTTCGTACAAATTTGCCAAAATTCGGTAAATTTGCAATTTGTACGAATCCAAATGAACAAGTCATCAAATGAAAAGCATTGTTGTTTTTCTACCAGATAGAATCCCTGCTTGAAGACAGGTGACTTGATAAGTCATGGTTTCCCTAAGGATCCTTTAGAGCCGTGTGGGGGCCGTCATTCATGAGATTTTGTTACATTGTCAAATTTGTTATTTCTAATAATAACTTAATATTCTGTTTTTAATATACTAAAAAATAATGTTTTCCTGCTCTGAAGCGTTAATATTTCTTTAGACCACATCTTTTAGAAATCATTGCACTGAATCCCTTTTTTGCCCGGGGTAATTAAGTCAAATGTTACCCAAAATGTAATGTTTTCTTTCCATATTTACGTTGTTGTTGTTGAAAAACATATAGTAGAAATAAAACTTTTATAAACAAAGAAGCCCAGAGCCTTTTCTTAAAATTCCGGAGCTTTCGACGGTCAAGGAGCTTAGTAGATCAGCGACAAATCGGCAACGAACCTTTTCTGCTTCTAATTAATGTTCCGATCTGATGGCGGCCGCTGATGGAGGCGATGCGGTTATAAGACGGTAATTGAAGGTTCTCGGCGAGATATTTGCATGTAGAGATCGGGAGGTTTGACGGAAGATTAATAAATCCCTGCTTTATAAAGACAGACAGATGGATTTTAGGTTGAAGGGCAGCCGTATGTCTATCCCATGCATGTTTAATCCCCTCACTGAATTACCCTCTACCACCTCTGCTGGGAGTGTGGGATAGGCATATGGCTCCTGAATTTAGATAAATGGAACAGCCTCCCAGCAGAAGTGGTAGAGGGTAATACAGTGAGGGTATTAAACATGCATGGGATAGACATACGGCTCCTGAATCTAAGACGAGACCAACGACTGATTAAGGTTGCATGAAGCGGACTTTTAATCCAGACTAACGTTCTGAAACCCGTTGTGTTTCTTGCAGCCGCAGCCGCTGCTGACATGGCGTATCATCACGTCAGACCGCCGATCGGATATTCCATCCCGAAGCCGATATCTTCTTTATTAATGAGAGGCTGGAACGCCTGCCCCGAAGTAAGTAAAATGTTTAATGTTCACATTGCTGGCTTTTCCTGCTCAATATACTCCTTTTTTATTTGATGGAAAGGCTGGGGATGTCATCGATATTGTCATCCGGCCCCCGTCTAGTCGCCCGTTTATCCTGCTGTAACAACTCAAACCTTAATCAGTCGTTGGTCTCGTCTTAGATTCAGGAGCCGTATGTCTATCCCACGCATGTTTAATACCCTCACTGTATTACCCTCTACCACCTCTGCTGGGAGGCTGTTCCACTTATCCACCACCTTTTCAGTAAAATGTACATTATATAACAGCAATACGGACCCATGCATATGTTCTAATGTTCATAAAAACAGATGATTCACACGGACACATTTTCGTCATATAGTTACCTTGGAAACCAATATGTTGGTCTCACCCCAGACGTTACAAATCTTCCTCCTACTCTCCTAGTCACATAGAGGGAGAGATAATGGACTGATACTGTTTTACAAACAACTGTTTATTCATATATTTATTTAACTCTTAACATTTTGAGGCAATTTGAAGATACTTTACGGTGTAACCGGCGATGTAAGTAGTAAAATCCGCGCCTGCGATCCCAATTCACCTGAATCCATCGATTCAGAGGCTTCCATAGAACTGAATGTCCGTCAAATGATCGAGAATCGCAGAGGAGACAAAAAACAAAAAAGAAAGATTGTGTCCTTACATGAGTAACGCAATTGAATTATCCTGTTTGCGGCGTGTGATAGCAGTCATAGCGTAATCACTCGCATTAAAGCTGGAGATATAGATTGATTTGACCGACGGAACGCCTAGCGAGTCCTTTAAAAAACGTATTTTACAATCTGAGATTAGATAGCGCCACCTTGTGGTCACATGAAGTCATTGCGCCCTCGTTAAATGTTCGCTGCCGGACGTGTTTGCAAAACAAAGGCTGATTGTATCTGACACTAAAAAAAAAAGTGTTCAGCCTGCATCAAAGAAACTTTTTCCGTTTGTTACTTAATTTTCTTGTTGGCTCGTTTGGTCTCCCTGCCGTTGGGTTTCTCCGGGAGGATGAGGCAGATTCTCTTTCTCTGGTTGTCACTCGATGCGCCGTCGGGTTCGTCACGCGAGGAATTTGTCTCCTGCCAAATCGGGGGCTTTGAGCTTCTCTCGCTCAGATACTTTTGAACGTCGATTTTCTCGCTTCGGCTTTCCACCACGATGATGACTTTGGAGTTCTCCGACAGGCTGAGACGCTTCTTTCTCGTTTTCCCAGAAGCCTCGGCCGAGCTGTGGTTGTTATTTGAGTTGCTCTGCTCGTTCCGCTGTGTGTGCGAAGGGGAATCGTTAGCGCGTGTCGTTAATGGCTGTCTAGATCTTGGCTCATTGTTTTCTCGACTTTTAAGACCTCCTGGGTTCTCAGTTCCTGTCTGGATTTCGTTCTCCTCGTGAGACTCATGAGACTCGTCGCCTTCTTTAACCAGCGTCCCCCCATCTCGCTGAGCAGCCTTAGCGCCATCAAGTAGATAACCCTTCTGCGCGTGTTCATTACTTCTAACTTCAAGGTCAAGCCCAACCAATGCTTCCTCGTTTCCCAAAGATCCACTGGACCTTTGCTCTGCGGAAAGAGTATCCTCATACAACGTATCCCCAAACAACGTATCCTCAATCAATGTATCCTCATACAACGTATCCTCTATATAGTGTCCATTTACGTGATGTTCTATTTGTGGAACTCTGTGTTCTCCTCTTCCATCAGCATCCCTCATGGTCTTCTCTGTTAGACAATCGGTACACGGACCGGCGGGTAACGGATCCTCATTATCCGTTCCTTTATCGACGGCTGCATCGATTGTGTTTTGTGCCACGGAATCATCAGTTCTGTACGAACGATCCAGCTCGTTAACTTTACCCTCGCGGTTGGCTTGTAAATAAGCGGCCATCTTATTATCACCCGTCGATGGCGGCCGGCCCTCGGTATTCGTGTCACTGCCGGCGTTATTTTCGGGTGATATATTGTCTTTTTCTGCTGAAACGCCACTAGCCTTTAACGAGCTCGCACCCCGCTCTCTTCCTCCGAGGGACGGAGCGTTATCTTTGCTAGAAGATGTTTTTTCCTCCCCGAGCTCCTCAGCCGCGCTCTGTATCTCCGTATCTCCGTACTCAGCATGTTTTTCTCTTCGCTCCGCTGATATCTCTCCTTTATGATTGACTTCGGATATCAGACTCTCTTGTTCGCTGAGCGCGTTTGAACGTTGCGTTTCCGTCGGGTTCGCGCAGGCGTCCCCCAAAACATTTTGTAAATCACGGCCCCGAGCACAAGACACGTTCCCTGTCTCCTCTTTGGCCATTTGCGATACAACGTATGGAGTCTCCTCGCTCTCCGGGGCACACGGATCCTTTTCTTCACTGTTATTTTCTGATTTCTCCATCTTTTCACCGTTATCGGCCAGAAGCGGACCACCGTTTATTACGCCCCCCATGGCGCGTGCCGTTACTGTTGTCGTTTGTACAGCGGCATCTTTAAACGCTCTCATTTTGCTTTTCTTTGTAGGTTGAGCTTTTTCTCCGGAGCTACGAGCCGTTTTTGGAGGTTCCGAACCAGCCGGGGTAGCTGAGCTCGGATGACCTTTCGTTTGGCGAAACGGCTGTAAATTTACTTTGACCGTTAAGTAATCGTTAAGTTCTCTTCTGTTTCGTAAACGGCAAACGCTCTCCAGGGGATCCAGAGGGTGCCCCGGCTGTTTTACGAGCCCTCGCCCGTTGTGAATGCGGATTAGGTACCTGCTTCTCGGGTGGGTCCTGCAGAAGCGGTCTCTGCGGGATGCGGGCGCCGTGACCGCCGCGTCCGCCTCATCCCCAACATCCGGTATATAAAACCCAACGCTCTTCGGCATTTGCCTTCTTTGTATTTTAGGAGAAGACAGAATGCTGTCATCCTTCAAAAAGCAATTTCTTTCTGTGTCATCGGTCTGAATTTTGTGTTCCTCAAACTTTACATTTTCTGCCTGTTGGTGAGTAATTTGTCTCTTGCGGTCCTTTAATTTATCACAGTCCATGTCTATGTATTTACAGATAAGGTCGCTGTCTGGCTGTAAAGAAATATTCCTCCTCTCATCCAAAAGAAACACGCGACCCCCCCTCCGTGATTGATTCCCGTAGTTTGGCGGTTTCACCGAATGTATCTTCATTTTCAGGCGACTCTGCTTATCCGGAGGAGTCTTGTCGTGAAGAACGTGCCCGTACCTGACGCGGTTCGCTTCTGGTTTGGGCAGCCGCTGGTAGGAGTCTGTTTGGTGGAGTTTGTCTTGTTCGGCCATGAATGACTTGGGTTTGTTGTATCTCCTTTGGTGCGTCACCCGCTCGAGACCTAAAATACAAGTGACAAACGTTATACGTGTCTGGGAAACATTCAGATAGCATGAAAGTACTGCGGGATTTGGGGTGGACATTTTTTTTGTCATGGGGAGCCCTTTTCCAATTAGATGGAGGGTCATTCCATAGACGTTTAATTAACGTGACCTTTCATGATGTCGCAATGTCCAATGTTTTAGGACACGTTACATGCATCGTATAAAATGTTGAAGTTTCTGCCAAAGCAGGCAAAGGTTTTAGGGTTCTTTTCCAGCTTTTGACCCAACTCTGTCTATCAGAGCCCTGTCTGGGCGCTTTCTAGGTCCGTACTGGGGATGGAGAGGCTGCCCCGGCCCTTTAATCCCAGTTGCCCCCAACGGACATAAGTGCAGCCGGCGGCCGGATATGTACAGATTGACTGAGTATGGGGCATTGTCGGCTAGCAGCCCACCTGGCCCGTGCCCGGAGTGCCCTATGGCAAGTCTGGGCCTGGTGGAGCGCTGCTGTTTTTTGGTAAGACCGGAGTAGGCTGTAGCCGTGGGCGCCTTCTGTGGGGTAAATAAATTGCCGTTGTGTTTTATTATAGGGTATTATAAGGTACCCTGGAATAATGATTCCGGCATAATAATCACTTTTCATACAATGTTGTGGTTTAACTTAATAAGACTCCTTTACCCCAAATATTAAACCGCCCAGTTCCAACATAATGATTTTGTAACTACATACGGAACTAGTTTCTATTTAACTCTACAATGTAAAAAAAAATGGAAATGTAAAATGTGGGGAGCAACAAAAGATGGGGGTAACCCACGCCCCACAGGCAATATGGTCGGTCTCACGAATATTATCACATAACTTTTATTAAATACTCAACTAAACCAAAAGACCCCAAATTATATATCTGGAAAAATAATGAATAACTGAAGGCGTAATGAAAAAAAAATCATTTTGTATAATTTTTTTTTTTTTCAACTTCTAAACTTTTAATAAAAGTTATGTTTCAGTAATTGTGAGACATTTTCATATCCCTAACTATACGACGTAGCAAAGAATGCAAAATGCAAGACAGAATGCAAAAAATACCTAATTATTTACTACGACGCAAGCAAGTCAGAGAAAGTCAAAGCCGTCTGATCCGGCGGATCTTAATTTTTTTATCATTCGCGGCTGGCGGAGGGAAGGAATTACCGGATAGCAGATATTGGAGGATTAGAGAGGTTTCTGTCAGACTCTTACCTTTGTTACATTGTGACAGTTTGTGTAAGTCGGTGGTGCGTTCACCTTTCCGGCTGCCGCTCGGATTAAAGTCTCTGCCTATACCTCGGAAACTGTTTGAACGGGAATCCATCTCGTTAGTTTGCCGCGTGTTTCCCGGGGCAGAGGGCCGGCAGAGCGGCGGCAGCTGGATCAGCCGACAGTTTAGGCAAATAAAATAGCTTTGCTGGTAACACGACTCGTCTCCCGACAGACGGCAGTGGGATTTGGCCATCCTTGAAATGCGGTCTTCCATGGGTGACGTTGGGTTGGATATCCCTTAAAAATATAGATTTGGGGATGTTGACCGAGGAAGGGATCTTTGGGATCTTCCGGGAATTCCTGAATCATTAGACAGGGATGGTTTCATTCATCGTTATTATCTTTCCTGATTTATACTTCGGAGTAACGACTCCTGTAAAAATACATAAAAATAAATAGTAATTATTTAGCCTCATAGCCTGTTTTGGAAACTATTTTGACATGAAGGAAACTATAAAAATAATATTTCTAAATAGTATAATTTATAAGTACATTGATACGTAAAATATTAAGTAAAGCTGTCATGTTGACCCCTTTCTTTGACCATTAACCCCTTAAGGACAATGGGCGGTCCCTAAACCCATTGAAAACAATGCTTTTTGAGCCCGTACATGTACGGGCTTTGTCATCAAGGGGTTAAAGTGATTAAACGTAAGTATACTTACTATAATTACACGAGTGGACACATGTACGCTCAATTGAGTGTTTTCACCAAAATGTTGAGTGGTCAGGTTAAGGGTTTACTTGACTGATCGGATGTGAATAAGTCCGCTGTCCACTCCAACGTTATGAGTTGTTCTCAAGTGCGTACAACACATTTGGGTTAAGCAAGAACATGCCCTCGCCTGAAACGTACAAAATGTAAACCAAAAGAAAAATGCTCCCTAATATATATAATTATAAATATTTTTTCAAAAGAACAGAGGGAACTCCTTTTTTAATCAAAGGGAACCAACAATTACCCTTTGGAGAGGCAAAGACCCCCGTACGTCTCTTCCTCCATCCCTGCCCTATTGGATGGAGGTTTTGAAAATTAAAAAAAAAAAACTACTCTGGGGGGGCAATGAGGTCTGCCCAAGCACCCTTTGAGTACCAGGAGATTGAACAATGAGAAGTCACTGCCCCCCACCTTGGCATCCCAAAGGTGCAGACTGTGGAAGAAAACTCAACCTTGTCAAGTGATGCCCTCAAGTCCTGATCTTCAGCCCAAGGAAAAGAATGTTTAACCCTTTAAGGACAATGGGCGGTCCCTAAACCCATTGAAAACAATGCATTTTGAGCCCGTACATATACGGGGTTTGTCATTAAGGGGTTAAAAAGAGTCAAACACTTGACAAAAACATTGCGTAATTTCATAAAAAGAAAAGTGTATAGAAGTGCCCTGAATATCTCATATTCAACAAACCATCATTCATGTGTGCACTAAATAATTACCGGTGCATCTGTGTGAACCAACAAGCTGAAGACGCAGAACGAAATTCCCCCTTCCCAGCTCCCACTCTCATTACTCTCGCCAAGCCCCCCAGTGTCTGGGGATTTTTTTTAATCCTGATTCACTTAATAAAAAGATTCCTACAGGACGTCACTAGAGTGCCCCCCCCCGTTTACTCCGATTGTATGTGATCATATATATAACATACTCTCAGAGCAAAGAGACAGGCGGGACAATTAGTGGAGTCGCAGAACTTGACCGGCGCATGTACAGGGAAAAAGAAGATGGTGGCAGAGTGATGCACGGCGCATCACTCTGCCACCATCTTCTTTTTCCCTGTACATGCGCCGGTCAAGTTCTGCGACTCCACTAATTGTCCCGCCTGTCTCTTTGCTCTGAGAGTATGTTATATATATGATCACATACAATCGGAGTAAACGGGGGGGGGCGCTCTAGTGACGTCCTGTAGGAATCTTTTTATTAAGTGAATCAGGATTAAAAAAAAAAAAATTTCAATGCAGTTTTGATCATAATTTAGAAAAAATAAGGATCTTTTGGGCTTTTCCAGTCAACGTCTTTGAGAAATATCGTTCCTTCGGCTGGTGCGGATCCTGGAAAGCGTCTTGGTGGACGCCGTTAATGGATTTTCTCCATAAATCTAAACTCTTAAGGCTTCTCGAGAGCCGCGGCTCGGAAACCGCCGAGCGTTAACCTAACAGTCTGATTCTCTCTTAATTCAAATTTGATGAGATTTTTGTGTACCGTTAAACCAAAATCCGTAAACACAGCTGGAAACGGTATTATTCCGCTGCCAGGACCCGAGGCCGTGAAGTGGAAGGAACGCTTTATCACTGACAGAGGCTGACGATATTTGGGTGAAATCCAGACATAAAATCTTCAGTATTTAGTGAGGTTCTTGAATTTTTTTTCTTTTTTCTTTGTAAAGCTAAATAACTCGGAGATAATATTGATGGATATTGACATTATATCGCCAGCCGTAATAATTAAGGTTTGGTTATTGTTAAAGTCTTTGTAGGTTCTACTAATGACACCAAAAAGCTAATCTGATGACAGAAGCACCTTATGAGACGACGACGTTCCGTTTGGAATTCTGCTTCATGAAAACTCTCTGTAACACTTCTTGTGTCTCGCTGTACGGTGTACACGTTGGGTTTGTGCCGTTATCAATCTTTATTGCACTTAACAATTATTCCCTAACAAACAATTAAGTGACAACGAGCCATAGCTTTACGTTCTAGAAAAAATAAAAAGCACTAAAATCACAAGAACAAAGCTGTCTCGTTCCATGAAGCCGTCCCTCGCGGGAAGCCGTGACCTACGAGCGGCCGTGCTGTAAACTCAGGGTCGTGTAAGGTGACCACGGATGGCTCTGAGAGCCTCGGCTACCTGGACACCAGGGTGCTGAGTAACCGTCAGGTCACCTCTGGCGTCGATACTTTTCCTCACTCCTGGCAATAACTGCACTATAATTATATTATTATCGTTAGAATCGAAACTGTGTTTCCAGAGCCTTTTTTATGATGAGTATTAAGTGATTCCCCAAACACCTAAAGACGTCCCTCATCCTCCACCATAGTTGGTACACAGCTGGCGTGCACGATACCCAAGATCCTCCACTTGACTCCATCGGAATCTTGAGGTTGTATCGGTTCTTAATGTCCATTGTTTAACCGATTCCTTTCTCTGGTCCCGTGGTACAGGGGCAGGTAACTTTTATCTCATGGTCAGTCGGAAGGTCCCACATCCTGGAGCTGGAGAGAAGAAAGATGTCCGTCCTCCGCTAGGTGGTCAATCAACTTACTTCAGGGGTCATGATAGAAAATATGGCGCCATGTTAATTACTTCGGCTAAAGCGCCACCGCTATACACAGAGCTTTTGTATCTCGTTCCATGGAATTTGACTGCTTATAACCTTTATACCATATCCAGGAGATGACTGACCTGAAAGCCGGTCCTAACCGTCCACTAAAACCATCGCCTTCACACCAATGTTATTACTTATTTTTTAATAAAGGTTCTCTGATCCCCATCCATAAAACTTCATTGAAAGATAAAAGCGTTCTGAGGCCACCTGAGCCTCGGCCCGGAATTCCGATGACAACCGAACAATCGCAGAAGAAACCTTGTTGCTATTTCCACACAATTTTCTTTCCCCCGTTTCTCTTTGCTCTTTATGTTTTTCGTTCCGGACGACGGAGGGCTGATGATGAGAAACTTTGTATGGGCTGGAATAACATTAAAAAAACCTCAGCCTCTGATTGTCTTTCAGTGTTAATAAAGAGAACACAAGGTCAGGACCTGCTAGCGGAAAGACATCATTCCTGTGCTATTTTTCATTTTGACTAGAGGGTCAGAGACTGAGATGGAATGTAAGGAAGCTTTACTTTAGTGAGTGGGTGGTAGATAAGTGGAACAGCCTCCCAGCAGAGGTGGTAGAGGGTATTAAACATGCATGGGATAGACATACGGCTCCTGGATCTAAGATGAGACCAACGACTGATTAAGGTTTGAGCCGTTACAGCGGGAAAAATAGGTAGACTACATGGGCCGAATGGGGCCGATCCGCTAACAGATTCCATATTTCTATGTTTTCTCCCTTGGGAGTTACCAAGGAGGTTTCCATGACATCTACCGCAAAAAAAAAAAATCATTTTTCAACCTTCCGTCCAACTGCATTTACTTTCTATAGTCCACGGCATAATAAAAATACCGTAATGGAATATAGATTATTTTTGGTCTGTTTATATCTCAGACCAAACAACTATTTCTGATGGGTACTATGGATACATGTCTTTTAACATTTTAACAATCTAGTTGTGTTAATATTACTCAATTTGGAAATGAGACGGCGTGATATTGTCGCATGCTTGTTGCGCAATAAATAATAGAGTAATATTGGGGATATAATGTATTCACTAAGAATGTCCTGGATTTCCAGGGGAGGCCGGAATTCTCCGAAGTCGTGACCAATCTCGAGGCATGTCTCTGCAACATCGAGGTATCTAAATATAACCAGTTTTACCGTTTACTCAATATATACAAGACCACATGTCAGGGGGTGTGGTTAGAGGCGTGGCTGGGGGCGGGGAGTCAGATAAATACATATAATGTAGACAATTCATTATTTATACTAGATTAATTAGTTCCGTTATATGAATGAATGAATGAATGAATGAATGACATAAAACACATATTATCATATTTTATTGTCACTATAGCTTTTTATTCTTTCTTTTTTTTAAATTCTCACTTAATGTTTAATGGCGAGTGAAAGGAATGTGTCATTTCAAGATGTCCTTCTAGGTCCTACAGGAAGTATGTGATTTCCTGCTGGGTACAGGAAGTATGTGATGTCTGGCTGGGTACAGGAAGTGTGTGATGTCCTGCCGGGTACAGGAAGTATGTGATGTCCGGCTGGGTACAGGAAGTATGTGATGTCCGGCTGGGTACAGGAAGTATGTGATGCCCGGCTGGGTACAGGAAGTATGTGATGTCCGGCTGGGTACAGGAAGTATGTGATGTCTGGCTGGGCACAGGAAGTATGTGATGTCTGGCTGGGTACAGGAAGTATGTGATGTCCTGTGGTGTACAGGAAGTATGTGATGTCAGGCCGGGTACAGGAAGTATGTGATGTCCGGCTGGGTACAGGAAGTATGTGATGTCCGGCTGGGTACAGGAAGTATGTGATGTCCTGTGGTGTACAGGAAGTATGTGATGTCAGGCCGGGTACAGGAAGTATGTGATGTCCGGCTGGGTACAGGAAGTATGTGATGTCCGGCTGGGTACAGGAAGTATGTGATGTCCGGCTGGGTACAGGAAGTATGTGATGTCTGGCTGGGTACAGGAAGTATGCGATGTCTGGCTGGGTACAGGAAGTATGTGATGTCCGGCTGGGTACAGGAAGTATATGGCGTCCACACCTTGTGTGAGATGTTATGATGTATAACGGTTCTTGGTGCTAATCCTTTTTATGTCTTTCTCTCTCTTGTAGTTGATGTCTCCAGCCTCTAGTAATAGCAGTGGTTCTCTATCACCTTCAGCCTCCTCGGATTGCCTGGTGGGCCGCGGGGGGCCCGGTCGCAGTCATGTTGCCGCGCTGCGCACCCGATTTGAGCTAGAATATGCCTTAAACTCCAGGTCATACTCAGTTTGGTCACAGAGGTGAGTGGATGGCATGAAGCAAATGGCAAACTCCATAACACAAAAGATCACAAAATATCCCCACCTCTCGCAAAAAGAGGGACAGTGCCTGAAAATTAGAATTTCCCACAAAGACCGAGACTGTTGGGAGCTATGCCAACAAAGTGTAACTTTACTCTGACTCTGAATGTATGGGCATAGGATCTCTTTACCATTATCCCTGTTCAAACCTTGGGACTTATTTCACCCCGTTATCTATTACCGTAACCAAATGGGGAGTCATGAAATGACCGGCTTTTTATTGATAATCATTTTCTGCGCTCAATGCGAGACAAACCCGTCCGTTTTGTAATTCTCGGGAACGCTTATAATCGCCGTATATGTTTATTTAAAAGAGCTTTTAAAAAAAAAAATCATTTACCGCTCGGCTTCCCCGAAACCGCCAAAAACCTAAATAAATAAATATATAAATAAAACCGCCCGCAGCGGCCATCGGAGCGGAGTCTGTTTGTTATAAAAAACCAAAACACGGGGTTATTTGGAGGGAACGTCTCTGGGGTCGGACAATTTCCTGTGAAATTATCTGGTTATTAATTTCTACCTGCGGTGCTCGGAATGCTCACATAATCAATTATTCAGCGTTCGCTCCTGTTTATTCTCTCCACATAATTAAATCTGAAATTCCCCAGACGGCTCGTGTTTTGATCTTAAAAGAATGAATAAGTTTAGAATCCGGTCGTGACGAACGCCTCAGAAATATCAATTTTATTAAAAAAAAAACCGACCCGTCTTATTAAAACGGAATGAAGTGAGATCTGAGTCTAGAACCTCCAGCCCGGATCCCCCTCGGTCCCCCCCGGCCTGTCTATAACCCCGCGGCGTCTTTGCTTTACTGCTCTCCCCAGTGTTTTCATGCTGTCTCTCGGTATTAACCCCTAAAGTTCTCAGCGCTGCAATTATTCCCTTATTAGTCATCCGTTTCGCATTTTATTTGCCTCTCTGCTCCTTCGTCGCGCCGCCTCTTATTATTCAATCTTTTTTAAATCCATGTCTCTCTTTTATTGTCTTTCCTTGTTTGACTGTCTCTTCTTTTCATGTCTCTGCTGCTGTTTACACTTCCTTTTATCCTTATTTCTGTGTCTCTTGGTTTCTCTCTTTCTTTTTCTGTTTTTCTCTCTGTCCCTCTTTTCTCAATCCCCCTTTTTCCCCATCTTCCTTTCCCTTCACCTCTCCCCCTCTCTCTCTCTCTCTCTCTCTCTCTTTCTTTCTCTCTCTCTCTCTCTTTCTTTCTCTTTATCTTTCTCTCACCCCCTCTCTTTTTCTCTTTTCTCTCTCTCTCTCTGTTTCTCTCTCTCTCTCTCCCTCTCTTTCTCTCTCTCTCTCTCTCTCTCTCTCTCTGTGTTTCTCTTTCTTTCTCTCAATCTTTCTCTCCCTTTCACACTCTCTCCATCCTTCTCTCTCTTTCTTTCTTTCTCTCTCTCTCTCTCCCTCTCTTTCTCTCTCTCTCTCTCCCTCTCTTTCTCTCTCTCTCTCTCTCTCTCTGTGTTTCTCTTTCTTTCTCTCAATCTTACTCTTCCTTTCGCACTCTCTCCATCCTTCTCTCTCTCTCTCTCTCTCTCTCTCTTTTTGAAAAAGGCTACTAGGTGTAGCATAGTTACAAATGTTATTTATTTATTTCCTAGTAAATTTATATCACTTCCTATATTCAAAATGAAAAAGAAACAAAAAAAATAAAAGAATGAATCGATTAAAAACAATGCCATAAAAGGCGTCTTTAACCTAAAAAAACAAAACATTTTATCCAAGTAAAAGCCGGATCGGTCCAAACTCTTTCTGGATATTTAATGAGTTTCTTTTTTGCCCTTCAAAGTCGGTGAAATCAGGGTCAAACTTTTTTTTAAAACAACTAAGAAAAAATACATAAAGCCGCCACTATAAACAAGAAACATTGAATCGGGAATCTCTCATAAATCCCTCTCTTATAATAAGTGAACAAGAAGCAGGAGGTTCTTTTTTTTGTTAGTCTAGCAGATTATGCAAATCACGTGACTTTTGATTTCAGCAAAATCTAAAACAGAAACTCGCTCCTGAATGTCGTGACGAGAAGATATTTGATGTATAATAATCTTAAATAATATTTTACCCCGGCTCGCTGGAACTCACTGCAGAGATATTTGCATGGTAATACAATCAATGGGACCAAAACACCTTACTTTGCTTTCATTGCTTTCCTTTTTAAAATAAATCATTAAAAATAACTCTACTGAATTTTTTTACTCGTATTTTTAAGGTTTTAAAAAAATGGATGAGGCACACAAAGTTCTAACGTGTTTTTCATCAGGGTACAAAACTTATTCTGCCGTTTTGGGGCTGCCAAGGTTATAACTATTATGCTGCCAGGTTCTGGAGAGACAAGCTCAAGCTCCAATGGGTAGTCGGGAGGAATGGTAAAGGTTTTAGAATGATGTCACCTGTATTCAAGCAGGGATCTGAGCTGTGATCATCTGGCACAGCCTATTATATTATGATTATTATTATTATTATACATTATTAGTAGTAGTGTTAGCATTACTGATAGTAGTAGTATTAGTATCATTGTTTGTAGTAGTAGTAGTATTAAATTGATATTATATATCATTATTATACATTATTAGAAGTACTAGTAGTAGTATCATTATTATTAGTAGTAGCAGTAGTAGTAGTATTATACATTATTAGTAGTACCATTAGAAGTAATAGTAGTACCATTAGTAGTAGTATTAGTATTATTATATTGATATTATTATTAGTAGTAGTAGTATATTGATATTATATACTATTATTATTATTATGCATTATTGATATTATTATTATACATTAGTAGTAGTAGTAATAGTAGTAGTATTATATTGATATATACCGGTATTATTATTAGTAGTAGTAGTATTATATTATTATGCATTATTGATATTATTAGTAGTAGTAGTAGTAGTAGTATATTGATAGTATATTGCCTTTAGCTCCCAAGTGATATATATGTATTATGATTATTAGTAGTAGTATTATATTATTATTATGATTATTATTATACATTGATTATATTATTATTATACATTAGTAGTAGTAGTAGCATATTGATATTATATATATTAGTAGTAGTAGTAGTAGTATATTGATATTATATATATTATTATTAGTAGTAGTATAGTGATATTATATATATTAATATTATGATTATTAGTATTATATTACTATGCATTATTGATATTATTATACATTATTATTAGTAGTAGTAGTAGTATATTGATATTACATATGATTATTATTATGATTATTATTATACATTGATTATATTATTATTATACATTAGTAGTAGTAGTAGTAGTAGTAGCATATTGATATTATATATATATACCGTATTTGCTCGATTATAAGACGACCCTGATTATAAGACGACCCCCCAAAATCTGAATATTAACTTAGGAAAAAAAGAAAAAGCCTGAATATAAGACGACCCTAAAGGAAAAAAGTTTTACCAGTAAATGTTAATTCATGTAAACTATTTTTTTTAATAAAAGCTATGATTGAGAAAAATATTTTTTTTTTGTTTTTATTTCTTGTATTTTCCAACCTGTCCCCCAGTTACGCACATCTGCCCCCAGGCTTGCCACACCAATATGGCACTGTGGTCCATGATATGCCTTTTAACCCTCTATATGCCACTGTGCCCCATGGTATGCCTTTTGACCCCCTATGTGCCACTCTGCCTCCAGAAATGCCTTATACCCCTATATCCCATTCTGGCATTTAGGGGGTTAAAATGCATATTATGGGGCAGAGTGGCATATAGGGAGGTATAAGGCATTCCAGGAGGCAGAGTGGCATTAAGGGAGTTAAAAGGCATTATATAGAGCACTCTGCCTCCAGAAATGCCTTATACCCCTATATGCCACTCTGGCATTTAGGGGGTTAAAAGGCATATTATGGGGCAGAGTGGCATATAGGGAGGTATAAGGCATTTCAGGAGGCAGAGTGCTCTATTAAATGCCCCCTTAACGCCACTCTGCCTCCTGAAATGCATTATACCTCCCTATATGCCACTCTGCCCCATAATATGCCTTTTAACCCCCTAAGTGCCAGAGTGGCATATAGGGGTGTAAGGCATTCCAGAAATGCCCTACACACACACACACACACACACACACTTACTTACTTACTTACCGGTGCTTCCAATTTCCTGCTGTATTGCCGGGGCAGCGGGTTGACGTCTCATTCCGCGGCAGCCGGAAGGAGGTGGAGTTGGCAGCGGGGGTTTGTATGCGTCCGTCGCAAATACCTTCCCCGGCTGTCAGAGATCAGGAACTCTTGAACTCTGATCTCTGACAGTCGGGGAAGGTATTTGCGACGGACGCATACAAACCCCCGCTGCCAACTCCACCTCCGGAAGCACCGGTAAGTGTGTGTGTGTGTGGGGGGGGGGGGGGGGGGCGGGGGCGACGACAGGAGGATCCAGGTCCCCTGCAGCGGTGCGGGGGATCTGGATCTTAGTCTCCTAATCAGACCTCTATTTGAGGTCTGATTAGAAGACGACCCCGATTATAAGACGAGGGGTATTTTTCAGAGCATTTGCTCTGAAAAAAACCTCGTCTTATAATCGAGCAAATACGGTATATATATATATATATTAGTAGTAGTAGTAGTAACATATTGATATTATATATATTAGTAGTAGTAGTAGTAGTAGCATATTGATATTATATATATTAGTAGTAGTAGTATAGTTATATTATATATATTAATATTATGATTATTATTATATTACTTTGCATTATTGATATTATTATACATTAGTAGTAGTAGTAGTATATTGATATTATATATATTATTATTAGTAGTAGTATAGTTATATTATATATATTAATACCGTATTGGCTCGAATATAGGCCGCACTTTTTTCCCCCACTTTAAGTTTTTAAAGTGGGGGTGCGGCCTATATTCGGGGTCTAGCGCCCGACGCCCGGGACATGCAGTCCCGGGCGCCGGGCAGGCAGCGGGGTTAAGATACAGATCCCCCGCAGCGGTGCAGGGGACCTGCATCCTTCTCCCCGATACGCTCAGACAGCCTCCCGTGCCAGCACTTCCCACGGGGGGGGGGTGCCGGCACGGGAGGTTATCTAAGCGTTTTACCTCTGCCCACCCCCGACTTACCGGAGCAGACTCCCGGGTGTCTTGCGGGGCCGGCGGGAGACATTTACGCAATACGCAAATGCAACTTCCGGTAACGGTACCGGAAGTTGCATACGCGTATTGCGTAGATGTCCCTCGCCGGCCCCGCAAGACACCCGGGAGTCTGCTCCGGTAAGTCGAGGAGGGGGGGCAGAGGAGGACAGCGGCAGCGTATCGCGGGGAGGGAGGACAGCGGCAGCGTATCGCGGGGAGGGAGGGCAGCGGATCGCGGGGAGGGAGGGCAGCGGATCTCGGGGAGGGAGGGCAGCGGATCTCGGGGAGGGAGGGAGGGCAGCGGATCTCGGGGAGGGAGCGCAGCGGATCGCGGGGAGGGAGGACAGCGGCAGCGTATCGCGGGGAGGGAGGACAGTGGTAGCATATCTCGGGGGGGAGGACAGTGGCAGCATGTTTTTTTTGGTGCTTTTTTAAAGAAAAAAAACTTTTTCTTTAAAAAAGCACCAAACTTTTAGGGTGCGGCCTATATACGGGGGCGGCCTATATCCGAGCCAATACGGTATTATGATTATTATTATATTACAATGCATTATTGATATTATTATACATTAGTAGTAGTAGTAGTAGTATAGTGATATTATATACATTAGTAGTAGTAGTAGTAGTAATATATTGATATTACATATGATTATTATTATTATGATTATTATTATGCAGTACATTGTGATGCTCGCTGTGATATTGTGTTACCGCGTGACATTAATATACGATATGTTGCAGACGGTAAAATTTGGTCTCCTACAATTTCAAATACTATGTTTATTAAAGCGTTTTTATTATTGAAATGAATATTGACGCCGCGGCTGATGCCGTTTCATCCCACAAGGTCACCGTCCGCATTATCGGCAGGCGCAGGCAGAGCAGGAGCCGCATTAGCCCAATGGGCACATCAGGTTTTATGGAGCATTTAAACTCAATAGCCCTTGGTGTCTCCCAACAAAGAGCATCAAATTCTCTGAATGGACCCGGAATACATTTCTGTCGCCGCTCGGTATTTTCTAACAAAATCAACTTTCCAATGTTTTTTTTTCTTATGCTTTTGACATTGAGAAAACATTACTTTGGGGAAGAAGTTACAATAACCACCGAAGCGTCGCCTGCCTTGATTTTTCAATCTTTTCGTGAAACGCGAGGCTGCGCTTATCCTAAAGAGCATTAAAATTCTCTAAAAAAACTTGAAAAAATATATATATATGGGTCACTTCTCCAAATCTAATCATTGCAGCCCGGAAATCCAGACAATCATTTTATATAAGAGTTGAATATTTTTCCAACGTCGTTATGCATTATGAAGGGCTGAGCCTTGGGAGCTAAAGGCATAGATTAAATATGAAAACAGTGGTGGGTAAGTGGAACGGCTTCCCAGTAGTGGTAGAGGGTAATACACAGTAAGAAACATAGAAACCTAGAACCTGCCGGCAGATCGGCCCCATTCGGCCCCCGTCTAGTCTGCCTGTTTCTCCTGCTGTAAAGACTCAAACCTTAATCAGTCGTTGGTCTCGTCTTAGATTCAGGAGCCGTATGTCTACCCCATGCATGTTTAATACCCTCACTGTATTACCCTCTACCACTTCTGCTGGGAGGCTGTTCCACTTATCCGCCTGGGCTCTCGGGGCGTCACAATTTCATATACCCCCCCGGCACTCGAGAGGCTTGAGTGAGATTGAAATAAATCTTCGTCTTACCTGCAAACTACCCCGGAGAAAACATCCAGCACCGCCGGCCGTCCTACCACCACCAGGAAGAAGACCTCGAACGCCATCGCCGATAAAATATTCACGCAGCCCGGACAACAGGCAGCGGCGTAGAATGACTGCTACATATTTAATGGGGGCTTTGTGCTGATAGCAACGTACAAGCAATGTGTTTCTTTGAATACGGGCTATAGAAGCTAATGATACCTTTTACCGGCCTGCGCTCATACGCGAGATCACACAAGACCTCAGAAGTCTCCCAATAACTCTATGAACCTCGTGGTGTAATAGTTCTGCGGGCCAAGCATTTCATTCTCCGCAGGAATATTTTACCTCCTCCAAACATTTTATTTCCCGAATTCTGTATGTTTTTTTCCACTTTTATGTCTTCAGTCTGTAGCCCAGGAGACGTTATCATCACAACGTCCTCGTTCTGGACTCGCCGGTCATCGCCGGAGGCCCCGCTTCACGTTTCAGTGACATGTCGCGCAAATTTGGGGACAAAGACATTGGAAACATTGTCTCAAATATCACTGACAACGAAAAGAGAGATTTTTATTAATTTTTTTTTACTGATATTTTAAATTTACGATGAACTTGACTTTATTATTCCTGGCGTTCCGGGGCATAGAAATAATAATAAAAATAATGTTTTTTTTAATATCTTGTAGCTCCGATCAAACTTCGGCACACGGTCTGTCTTTAGAAGAAATGAAGAAATCTTTCCAGTACCCTCCAATCGACAAAAACGGTACGTTGCGGACAAAATGGGCCAAAATAACGGGGAATCGGCTTTCGTATCCATAATTTCAATACAGAAAAAGTCATTTTTTTTAAAGAGCATTAAAGATTAAAAAAAACTCTTGCTACATAGAAATAAAGTTCCCTTTCGAGGATAAAAGTAATTACATTTTTTAATATATTTTTTATTTCTACATTGTTATCAGTTCAGTTTGTGGGGTGGGTAAAAAAAATATATATTTTTAGATTTAAATATATTAAAATCTTATAGAAATTCCAATATGTGGAAAAAAATAAGAAGGGCCTCCTCACCCCAGTGACTTACAAAGGGTTAAATGTAAACAATGGGTCCTATTGATCACGATTAGTAAATGAGCGGAATGTCCTCTGTCTTAGTTGAAGGTCGCAAGTTAATGAAAGCATAAATATTAGAATTATGATAGATAAAATATGCCGGCTCGGCGGTTCCTGCGGATGTTCCTGCCGGATTCTCCCAGCCTCTCGCGCTTCGCGATTGATATTCTTTCTGGACAGGCAGTCCTGCGGCGTTTGCAGTCATCGGAAACCAATGACATTGATCAGAGGAGTCAGATACTTGTCTTTTACCCCACTTTAGGCAAAACCGTCTCGTCTGTATCTGGATCGATACAAACGCTAAAAAAGTTAATGGGGCTCTGTCTTCTAAACGATTCCATCTTCGTAACGAGTTAAAGAGCCAATAAACTCCAGTGATCTCCTATCGATGCGGAGCTTTGGCTTCTGAAGGACACTTAATTCGAGTGACTCCAGATCAATAGAAGGGATCGAATTCTCTTTATTGATCGTAGTAACGAGGGGTGAGCGGCTGTCTACACCTGATGAGTGTCTGGAAGCAGGCGAGACAGTCCCGGCCACCCAGCGCAAACAGCTTGTAACGTCTAAGTTATCCACTGCTTTCGTGAACTTTGGTGACTTCCAGCAATAGAGATGAAGTCTACCCGTTGGGGGCGCAGTCGGCCGGCAGTAATGTTTGGGGATTTGGATATTTGCACCCACGGCTTTGCTGATGGATTCCAAATGATTCACAGAATTAACCCATCGGCCGCTGCTGCAGAGATCCCCGGCGCCCTCACAGATAGAGCCCCAGAAACAAAATACAGAAACAAAGTTTCAAGGCTTTTAATCCCAATGCCCATATCCATCGTATCGAGGAATCTCCCACGGTGCGGCTAGAATGTGCCGACAGCTTGTAGTTAGTTTGGACATTATTTTTCAGGCTGCCGCATAGAAACCCAGAACCTGCCGGCAGATCGGCCCCCATCTAGTCATATAGCCGTATATCTATCCCATGCATGTTAAAATCCGCTCAATGTATTAGCCTCTACCACTTCTGCTTGGAGGCTGTTTAGCTTATCTACTACCCTCTTGGGTAAAACTTCCTTCCATTCTATCTCAGTCTCTGATCCTCTAGTGCTAGATTCAGGTCTCTTGTTGTAACTTTTCTCCTCCTTTGTTAAATCCCTTTATCATTTAAATGTTTCCATCATACACCCCACTCTCTCCTCCTCTCTCTCCCTCCTCCTCTCTCTCTTTCTCTCTCTCTCTCTCTCCCCCCCTCTCTTTATTATAGTTTGCGGGCCCCTCACATCAGTTCATTCCCCCCCCTCTCTGTATTTTACAGGTTACGTGTCCGATCCCATGAGCTCGATGCGGTTTCATTCTTGCTGTCAGAGCAGCAGCTTCGAAGACGGTAACTGACAGACGGATCAGCAGCAGCGATCGGTTCACGGGGTGTCACTGGGCATCACGGGGCGTCACGGTGCGGCCGGACGATCCGGGGACTCGGCGGAAAGCCGTTAAACAAGATCTTCTCATAACTTTATTAAAATCTCATAATGTGGAATTTCAAAAATAAATATTTTTCACTTTTTTTGCAAATGGAATCAATAAATGAATATTTCCTGCGATTCTCTCTTTTTCTTTGTCTGTTGGTCTTATGTGGTTTTGCGTATACACCTGGAGACCATCATTGTTGTCAGTCATGTGACTGAGCTGATGCTTTATGGCGATGCTAATGAAGTCCATTCCTCCATAGAGTTTAATTAGTGAAAATGTGCGACTTGGTGATTAAGACTGAGCCATTCTATTGCTCCCCACAGGCAATAGCGATATTATATATAATATTAATAGCGATATATTTTTGAAAAAATATTTTTAATCTGATGCTAGGAATTAAAAATAGACGGGAGATCCCCTTTAAAGTCTATAACACTATCGCCGTGACTAACTTTCCGAATTTTGCTACATTTTGTATATAGTCTGTTTATTATTCCATAAACCTCATTAATAGAATCCGCTTTATCACAGATAACAGAACGAAACAATCTAAAACACGACAAATACAGGAAAACGTCGAGTGATTTCTTTATCAAAACAAAAAAAAAAAATCAGACAACAAAATGATAAAGGATCCGACAAAGCCGCGCCGCGTATTCGCTCCGTTAGTAAAAATAATTAAACAACCAGAAAAGGGCAAATTCTAAAAAAAAAAAAAAAGGACACAAAAAACAAGTTTTCGCGTCTAAACTCTGGCGACAGCCTTTGTGACGTTTGAAGCTCAGATCACAACGTAGCCGTTTCATTAATTTCTGTATCATTTTTTGAAGAACAATGCATGAAATCGCCGCGGAACGGTGATTTGCGTGATTTCCAAAAAACAGATGTGATTTCTTGAGATTTGTACCGAACGCCACAATATGTCGTCCTGCTCGCCGCCTCCCACATCCATATGGCGGAGGACGCGGGGTAGAAGTGATTAATCATTTACCTCCGAGCTGGCAACGCACCCCGAGCTTCCGGACCCTGAATGTAGCCAAGAAAGTGATGGATCAAAGAAGTCTATGTGCATTTCAGCCATTTAACCCCTTCACGACCAAACTCGTACAACGTACGGGCTCACACGGCATTGTCCTTAAGGGGTTAAAGGAAAACTTAAAAACAATGTAAAAGAAGGAAGAAATTGGAAAAAGTTGTATTTATCATATCTTGGGGAGGTTTATGTAGATTATTGATTTACATAGCGCCATCATGTTCCATAGCGCTGTACAACGGGTGATGTAATCAGATGTTGTTTCAGGGGATAAGGGGCGCCATCAGGACTGTACACTCAGAACCTGGGTATGGAACCCGGGGCGGCAGCTTCCCTGATCTGTCACGGCCCCCCATTGGATTTTGTGGCTCACTAGCCGGGACCGGGCCCCTATGGCTCGCTGCAGGGTCCCCTTTTCATGGACGGTGTCTGGTGGCCCCTTTGGAGCCTAGTGACTCCGTCGTGAGTATAAGGCAGGGCAGTGCGTAGAACTATACATTATACAGGGTTAGAAAAAATAAAATTCACAAAATAATAAATAGATTTTGCCAAAAATAAGAAAAACAAGAATTTTATTTTTTTTCCATTTTACACACAGCTCTTGGAAGCCTCCTAAAACACACAATCAAAAATACTTTTTTTTTTAAATCATTTCCCATTTGGAAAGATAAAGATGAAGTAACAGAATTGCACAATTTCAAAATTCCACATGTTATATACAAATGGTTAATGTAAACAAAATATCCCCAATATACAATCATTATTTTAAACCAACATGGGGAAAAATATATATTTTTAAATACTTTATATTTTTTGATGCAGTTGAAAATATAATTGTTAAATATTTAATTCCATCTTTAATTCAGAGTAATTTATTTATTTTTAAATATATATATTTTACCCAATTTCCCTCTGTTTACGGTTACTCAAGCTTCTAAAATAGGAAATGATCTAATCTCGTATATATTCTAAATTTGATTCCTGATAATTAATAGATCATTTCAAGAGGTTTTGTGCGCTAATAAAAAATGATTGAGGTGTCCAGCCCACCCTTATGGCTCGAGAAGATTTGGAATTATACTGCGTCTGGCGTCTGGAATATGACATTTTTTACATAAAACAGGAAGATACACCCAGGAACGATGCGATTTCTCATTTCAGCGTCAGTTTTATGTTCTAGAAGTTCGAATGGAAGCATTGGTGAAAAACTTATTTTTGGAAAACATTTATTTTGTCTTTTTTCCATCTTTGTTATTCGACTTTTCACAACATTTAATAGTCTGTAGAAGGATTTAAAGGCCATATATTTATCAAAATCATCTACGTAACGAGCGATCATTTTTTAAAGTCAAAATAAAAATGTTAAATTATGTATTTTTAAATATATAAAAAAAAATAATAATAATTATGAAACTTTGACCTCCTGACCCATTACCAAATGTCACTTTTGGAGAAATATTATGCCTGAATACACTTTTTTGTTATATATATTATATTTTTACAAAAAAATGTATCCCTAAACAGAAACAAAGAAATGTTGCGCTTTAGCAGGTGGTTTTTACATATACTCATCAAACCGCTATTATATTTTAAATATTTTTTAAGTAAGGTTTCTAAGCTAATCCAAAATATTTAGCTGCTGTTCATTACAATTGGATTTTTTTCCCTCATTATCAGATTTTTAGAAATAACAACATAACAGCATAGAACGTGTGCGTTCGGTATACATTTCACGAGTGCAATAGATGGATATTTTACCTAAACTTAACATTTTAATGTTAGAGCTATCACTAAAAATAGCAAATGCTCATTTCCATTTCTTTAAAAATTAACTTATCATATTTTTAAGAAATAGGTTTTTGTAAATCCAATATTTTTTTTCTTAATACCAGCATGATATTAAAATCTGTGATTTGAAAGATTTTTTTAAAAATATTGAAATATTTTATATTAAATATTTTCAATATTAATTAAAGGTAATTAGTAAAAATCACTTTTATCACACATAATGATGAAATTCACGCTAACGATCAAAAGCAGCATAAATCCTGAGGATTTTAGCCGATTGTATGGTAAATGTACTTTTTATGGGAATTTTCCTACCTAAAAATTCAGGACCTAAAAAACATACATCACTATAGATAACGTTACCTGTTACATTGTAACCATATGTGATTATAACACGTATAACATTTAACAGACACACCGATAGAATCCGAAACCAAATCTCCTTTTTGTGTTAATTTTTCAGCTTCTGATGACTTGTTGATGGAACGTTAAAAATCATAAAGCCATTTTGTCGTTAAATCGGTTTGAAATTATAACGCCATCTGTTAGAAACCTGTCACAATGGCAAATTCAAATGACCCTATAAAACGCAACATGTTCTCATAATTACCAGGAAGGGGACCAGACAGACCTCCCGGCAGGATTGCGGGTCGGCCCCTGTTAATACATAAAATGTCATCTGGTATTTTTCTGTTGAGTAGAAACTCGTAGAACAAAAACATTTATTAAACGGGAGAAAGTTACAGAGGCTTGTTCTTCAATACGATGGGATCTATAAGAAAAACGATACAAGGTCAATTGGGACGCTTCCAAAATTTCTAAAAAATAATTCGGCAAGAATCGCACAATTTTTGGGATTAATGGAAAATACATTTTTTTTCTCTGAGTTTCTTTGAAATATTTTTGGTGCATTCTAGCTTTTTTTTTCACCAATGTTTTTGGGATACCTTCCTCATTCCAGTACATTATGAATTAAAAGCTACGTGGAGGGTTAAGTGAGAGGATTTGTGGGTTTGAGGGCCGGGGATTTGTTCGCCTTTGTGATCTTTTGCATTAATTATATAATTCTATCGCCAATCAATCGCCGAGATCGATACTGACCATCAGGAAGCGCTGTAGCTCACTGCTCGTCATTAGCTGAGCTACGTGGAGAATGTTCTTCTGCTTGATTGTCTTCTTTTGTGGTCTCCGAAATGTCTTCTTTTGTCTTCATTGATGAAATATCATTGGTTGCCATTTCATCACCGGCTGGTATCTCCTGTGTTTTTTCTGTGTCACTTTCTTTCATTTCAGTTACTTCCTCCGCGGTTACTGCATCATGACCTTCTTCTCCCAAAGCAACTGGACCATCTGTAATCTCGGCTCCTCTTAGAACGGCTTCTGGTTCTTCTTCGGGGACATTTTTGGCAGTTTCTGCTCTTGGCGTTTCATCTTCAACTTCTGCCGCCGTATCCAGCTTTTTATCCTGGAAAGCACTGTCCTGCATGCTTACAGATAGCTTGACCCCATCCAGTAATTGGCTCCTGTCTTCTACGGCCTTATTTCTATCGATCTCTTCCACCTCTTTGTTCGTGGTAGTAGGCTGATCATCAAAATTGGAGATAGGATCCTCCTCTGCGGCGTCTTCCTCACATGTAAGACAAGCTTCATCATCATTCTTTAGATTGGATTCGTCCCCTCTCTTACTTTCTTCTGCATCTTCACTACTGGCTGTCTGCTCCATCTTCTCATTACCAGATTCCGTATCTTTTTCTAGATCGACAGCTGCCACATGGCCAGAAAGTTCCTGTTCTCCAGAAAGCACATGAGGATCCGTCTTACTGGTCTCGGTAGCAGCTACATTTTCAGAATTGTCATTGCTTTCCTCCGTTTCATTCTCAACTCTATTTTCCTCATCCCTCTCACTGTCTCCTTCACAGACCGCTTCTTCCTTTTCTTTGCCAACCTCATCGGATACACCTTCTCCCCCAGAGATATCTTCCATTTCAATTCTGTCACCCGTTAACTCAATTTCCTTCACCGCACTCTTTCCAGAAGTTTCCGGGTCCCTTTCTGTGCTTCCACCAGTTGATTCAAGGTCTTTTTCAGTGTGGTCATCTACCGATTTAAGTTCCTTCTCGGTAACATCATGAGATGGTTCAAGGCCCTTCTCAGTATGGTAACCAACCGTATCAGGATCCACCTCCAAGCTGCCACCACCTGATTTAATTTCCTTCTCAGTACCGTCATCAGCGATTTCTACTTTTCCATCTGCTTTAACGTCATTACTACACTCGACATTATTACTCGTGGAGACGTCATCATTGGAAATGTCTTTTTCCGTACGTATTCCCTGAGATGCACATTCTATCTCAGTATTACTGGGATCATCGTCCTTAGTTTTTTCCTCATTATCCGTGGCCTCCTTTTCCTGAATATCTGCATCGCTACGTGTTATTCCTTCTTCCTGGATAATAGTGCTTAGTGTTTTTTCATTATCGGCTTTTCGATCGTCTATCTCACTGGACTCCTTTCCAGTATCCCCTTTCTCCTCCCCAACTCCAACCTCATCAAATTGTTCAGTATTATTAATTGTCTCCCCTGCCTCACATAGAGCTAATTCACCCACCTTCTTAGAAGACTCATCTTTATTCCCCAAGTCATCAGTAATCTCGTGGGCTTTTATCTCATCTGCAGATGGCCCTTCATCATTCGTAACTACTGCTGCCTCACATGAAAAGTCAGTAGGTACCAGTTCCTCATTCTCTGTATCTCCTGCTGCTTCAGTCCCATCCACAATTGGGTTATCAACTCCTTGCTCACCTTTTATCCCCATTGAAACCACAGGATTTTTGTTTTCAGCACTAACTGCATTTTCAGTGGCCTCGTCTCCTTCATGACTTTCCTCCTCTTCATGATCAGATGGTTTCTTCTCTAGATGACTGTCACATTCTAATGTGGGTTCTTCAACTTCCAACACTACTTCATTCACTAATTCTTGTTCTTCAACTTCCAACACTACTTCATTCGCCAATTCTTGTTCTTCAACTTCCAACACTACTTCATTCGCCAATTCTTGTTCTTCAACTTCCACTTCATTCACCAATTCTGGTTCTTCAACTTCCGCTTCTACTTCATTCACCAATTCTTGTTCTTCAACTTCCGCTTCTACTTCATTCACCAATTCTTGTTCTTCAACTTCCAACACTACTTCATTCACCAATTCTTGTTCTTCAACTTCCAACACTACTTCATTCACCAATTCTGGTTCTTCAACTTCCAACACTACTTCATTCACCAATTCTTGTTCTTCAACTTCCAACGCTACTTCATTCACCGTCTCACTCACATCAGCTGTTGTGATCACTTCACCATTTTCATTCTCCCCATGTTCTTCTTCATTTGGAATTGTCTGTCCTGTTTCCTTAGTGTCGTTAGTAGATGAGTCTCTCTCATTGGTTTCATTCTCTGTTATCTTATCCATCCAAGTATCCAGGTCACGTTCCTGTACAGTCCCTACACCTGTCACATTTTCATTCTGCTCCAATGTTTCTTTCATGAGTATTGAATTACCTTCCTTGTCCAAGCTTTCTGCATCACCGGTTGCTCTTCCTTGGTTCTTTTCTGCTCCTTCTGCAGAATCTATATCTGACATACAAGCCTGAGATGAAACTAAAGGCATTTCCCTGAGCTCGCCGGCCAAATCACTTTCTATGACCAACTCTTCATGGACATCCTCATTCTGCTCATTTTCTTCTTCTACATTTGACAATGTCTGCTCTGTGTGATTCATCAAAGCTGCGTTAAGAGCAGAATAAGCGGCGTCCACCATAGTTTCCGATAACACGTCTTCCTTTGGAGATTGCACTTCCTCGGCTTCCATTTCTTTAGACAATATTTCAATAGGATCTAACATCTCGTTATTAGTCAACTCACCCATATCCTTATCCTCACTTAGATCGCTTCTTACTATCTGCTCTACCTCTAAATCCATATTTGCTATTTCTTCTAGGAGATCATCATTAAATGCTCCATTTCCTATATTTTCTGAAGTGTTTTGGCTTCCCCATATGTCATTATTATTATTGTCGTCATTGATGTCCATTTCCTCATTGATTTCAGGTTTAATCTTTAAGTCGTTGAGTATCTCCTCATCCTCCATCACTGTGTTGTCTGCCATCATCTCTTTTGTTTCTGTCATTTCTAGATCCAAAGTGTTGGCCTCTTTTATAACATTTTCTGGATCTTCCACCAACAGTGACTGCGATGAAGGTCTCCGTTCTGTTGCTATCGGACTCCCCTTTTCACGCTGAATTGTCTCATTAGGATAACGTTCATCGATCTCCTTATTCTCTTTTCCCAAATCATGTCTTTGTCCTGAGGCATCTAGTTCACCTTTTTCATCCAATGCTGGGCACATAAAAAAGAAAAAAAGACAAATACAGTTATTATTTACTCAACAATTCACATGCCCCCATACTGAGAAGACATCGTATAATACTAGCATTAGGGATGGCATTCTGCCCAAAAATTATTTGGAAACCTCTCATTAAGGGTCCACCACCATAGGACATGAACATTCCCCACCATAATTAATAACCTTCTTTGTCTAGAGAAGAATCCTCTTTGGTGTCACCAACAGAGAGCAATGGAGGAGAGGGACGAGTTCCAGAGAAGGAGACACTAAAGGTACAGTCAGAGCGATACGAACCAGGAGGGAGCCATGTCATGGATACCATGCGAATAAAGAGTTTGTAGGAGAAGGGGGCAGCTGACAGGGCCAAGGGCTGAGGAGAAGTCCAACGGGATAAGCAAGAAGAAGAGACCTTTCGTTTTAATGCTGAAGAGATCGTTAGTAATTAGGGCTGTTTCAGTAGAGTGTTGTGGACGAAGAACAGACGATGGAATGAAAGCAGGTCTGTTTGATTGAATGGTTCATTTGCAGTCATTGGTTTTACCTAAAGATGTAAATAATCTTACATTTACAAGGAATGAGTGGTCTTTTAGCGTTCTCCTCCTCGTCTGTGCTTGAATCACTCGATTCCGGTTCCGAACTTTCCTCCTGCCCAATGGCCTCTGCAATTTTCTCTTGGACTGACTTGCAGTCTTTAAAAATATCAGAAAGTTATAGAACAAAAAAAAAACAAACAAGAATATGAAGGAGACCATAAAATAAAATCAAGCAGACGGCAGAGAGACTTCATTCACAAACCATGCAAGAATTTGGGGTTTCAAAGATTTATCCCAATTGATGCCCTCGTTGATTTTGTTAACGCTTAGTTAGGCCATGGAGGAGACGGACCGGAGAGCGCGGAGTGGAGTGCTTTACGTTTGTCTCGTTGGCTTCCATGTCATTCTTAAAACGCTGTGTAATTTCTGTGAAATAAATGCTTTGTCTCGTGTATAATAATATCTTATATGGATTGTGTTTAAATATCTGCACAACGTGTGATACTCTCGATAATTCGTTGCTACTGGAAACAGCTCGCTTATAACCACGGCCGGGAGGAATCGACTTTTTACAAAGGAACTATTATTACACGGCGAGGTCTATCCATTCAATCTCCAGACGGACGAAGACAGAACACGTCATCTGGACAAAAAGGATACTATTTCTGCACAGTTTTTGTTTGTTTTAGGTTGTTTAGAAAGTTTGTGGTGTTTTACTTTTTTTTGATGGGTTCTAACTTGATGAGGATAGAAAACAATCCAATAAAACCTGAAAATTCTATCAAGAGAATGAGGTGGATATTTCTATAGTTTTCTTTCACTGCTAAAACGCTTTCCGGGGACGCACAGTGCATCGCCATGATGGGTGTCTATGACCGTCAAATCAGGTGATTAAGCACCCCAATCTTGTTAGATTGGGGGGGCAAAAATCGGGGGGGGGGACCCCATGATCAGCTACTGCTTTAGTTCCTACCCCCATCGCACATGGGGAAGGGCAAGGAGTCATTAGGGCAACAACTATCTTCACCCAATTCCACAGGTGATTAAATATTCAACTCTATTTTTTGGGGGGGTGGGAGTTTTTGTCAAATAGTTTTTCCTGTAAAAAAACTCACAAAATTAAACTTTGTATTTAGAACCAATTTTTTTAATGATCGGGATAGAAAAAAAAGATATGGAATGCTTGAATAGTCAGGAAAAACAAAGATATGGAATGCTTGAAAACACACAATTTATTGCAAACAAGCCAAATTTTATGATACGTGCAAAAACATTTTTAAAAAGTAACATAAAGCAAAACAAGAGCAAAGTAACGCGTTACACAACACGAGAAACAACACAATTTTAGAACCACAAAGCAACAGACTGCAAACCGTTTGCACGGAAATGGAAACATTAAAAAAAGAAAAGAAATGTATAAAAAATGAAAATACATTCCATGCCGGGCTGAGATTTACGCAAAATCGGAAACCATCATGTTATATTTTGTGGATTTTCTAATATGTTTTTATCTTAAATAATATTTTTACATATTTTTCCATGTTTGGAGGCTCGTCTCCTCTGTACTGGACCCAGATCGTTTCGGACGTGAAATTAGAAAAAAAAAAAAATACTAAATTCTAAGATTTTTTTTTTTTAGATATATTTTAATGTAATTCCCAGCGTAGAAATAAAAATTTCTGCCAAATGCTGGCGTCGTTTTATTTCACACAGTAAATCGTGGTGTGTTTGGAGCACATTATAAAACTGGTGTTACTGGGAGTAGCAGATTGATACTGGTAAAGAGGGAGCATGTGATGTCATGTGATGTCATGTCTCTATCGCAACCTGCGCAGGTTGTCCGGCTCCTACAGCTAGCCACAGGTGCCCCTTTACAAAACTATATATGTATACTAGTGGAGTTAATAACATCTACTTTTTGTATTTTAGATTTTATTTTTTTTCTATTATTTTTTTTTAGATTTTTCTTAACGTTATCAAATAAATGGAAATTTATAGACCCAAAAAGTTAATCCGAAAATTTGCTAAACGTTAAAACAGTAAAAATGTGCCCAAATACCACTTAGAGGCTTATTGGGGGCGGGGCAGATGCTATTAAAATAATGATGTCATACATCAGGCTGCACAAATACCCCCTGGAGAAGTTCCTGCGCATTAAAGGACAGGGTGTTATTTTATTGTTATAAGGCAGCTCTGTTGACATTTTATTAACAATGTTCTTAGTTTAAAAGAATCATTATTTTCAATAAGACGCCGTTTGGCTTGAGATCTGCTGAATTCCCCCCCCCCCCAATAGATTCAACTTTCCCTTTTTATCATTAATAACCAGACCAATAAAGGGAAAAAACAAAGAAAACATCTAGAAAATGTATGGAAAGATCTCCAGCGCAATAATTCATTTTTATCCTTAAGCTTTCTCTTGGCAAAGCCGAAAGAGCAAAACACGTTGCGGTATGATGTCATAACACACTGATGTCAGCATGTGAAAGTACTTTTAATGTACTTTTTTAAGGATGTTATGCCCCAAACGCATATCATCCGATCTTGATTTGTTTTAATGAAAATCCTGGGTTTCTCTATCATTCTGCAGAGAATGTTTTAATACATCATACAAATTCTGGTGATAAAAGCACCGTAGGATTAAAGAAAGAATCGCTAGGACGATTTTATTTGTAGATTTTTTTGACATTACTTTTTTCTTTTTTTTGTTATTTTAGATTTAAATCTGTTGTATTAACGTTATGGGATTAAGTTCAAAGATAGGAATTAATTAAATCACTGGACATGTTTCGCTTTACTTTTGACTCCTTCCCCGAGTCCGAGCTTCTCAAATAATACATTAACGTACATTTTATAGATGTGCACTTATTTCTTGGAGGTTTTTTTATTTATTTATTTAATAGGCAATATATGACCATATAGTATGACGGAATCCCCTATATTTATGCCTTAGATGGTGTTCTATGAATGGTGTTCGCTGAATTCTTGCTTTGTTTTATGCATTTATTGGTTATTATTATCATTCTAGCAGCAACCCCGGAATCTGAATGTTTTCTTTTTAGGTTGTGCGCTCCTCTTTTTGTATACTTTTTTGTGCTAGACATTCAGAGAGGGCCCGAGAGAGTGTGAATGAGAGCGTGAGAGAGTGTGAATGAGAGCGTGAGAGAGTTCTTCCTCATTTTCAGACATTCGTACGAATTAACAGAATTGGCACATTTCGTTAACATTAAAATTCAAACAAAAAATAAAATTACATTCGTACGAACGTCTAGAATATATTTAGATAAGTCAGGGATAAAGAAATATTTAATATTACTCTAATCTAAATTGGTCCCAGCCGGTTTTTATTATGTCGTCGGCCTGTGGAGTTTATATTGCGAGTATGAATTGCATTCCGCATGCATTTGTGGACAAGCACAACAAGGGCATGCGCACCTCACAGCTCACAGCCCCGACTTACCCTCCTCCTCATTCTCCAAAGGGTCTAAACCACCTTCAGCCTCTGTTGTTGCCTTTTCCGAGTCCACCAGATCATCGCCCTCCTTCAGGTTATTTTCTGAGGGACGATGATCATTTTCCAGGTTATCTCCGGCACTTTGTGGCCGGGAGGCTTGCACGATATCACCGAGTTGCATTGTGGCCTCGTGTGTCTCTTCCATTTCTTCTTCCTCCTTTTCTTCTTCTTCCACTTGACCCCCATCTTCTGCCTGCTTCTTCGCACCGGCTGGAGAAAGTCTTTCGGCTTCCCTGTCCGGATGCTTCTTGGCGACTCCAGCGCTCCTAGCTGTTTCTTCATCATCACCATCATCACCGGACTCATCTTCGCTGGAGCTGCTGGACACCGAGCTTGCGGATGATGACGACTCGCTGTTGTCTTTCGTATCTGTTTTGGGAAAACTAGCTTATCAAATGCTACAGAAAAAAAAAATGAAACACAAACTGACACATTTTATATCACATTCCACCAACATTCCGCAATAAGAACCTTTTGCTGTAGTCTGTTAGAAAAGCTTCTGCAATTTCATAACATAACTATTTTTGAATTACAAAACACCCCTTTTTCCTATGTTTCTATATTAAGGATTTTTTTTAAGATTCGAATAATTCCATTCTTACGCCGGAATATCCCACCTGTACTTCATCGCACGCTGCTCTCTTGGTAAAAAAAAAATTGCAAAATTCAAATGCAAAATTTTAATAGAATTTCTAGTTTGTAGACATTTCTCAAAAACACGTCATTTAGCCCTAAATAGGGAAAGTGAGGACGTTCCTTACACGTGGTTTTTCCCGGTCAATATTTTAAGCATATACCTTTAGCGTTACTCAATACGTTTCCTTGGAAACAAAATAAAATTAGCATTGGCGCATTAATGTGTGATTGTACATGTTGCGTGTGCTCTACGTGTTGTATGTATGTATGTGCGTGTGGGGGGGGGGTTTAGAGGTTTCTCCATAGCATAATCTTTCATATACTCATTTCGTTCTTGATTGGAAAATCAATTAACCAGGTAATTATTAAAACGCCAAAATCAATTGATTGACGGAAACATTGATTGGAGAGCAAGCGATTGTAGCCAGATTTGAGATTTTAAAATAATTTTTTAAAAAAAGCAGAAATTGGCCCGATTTCTCCAGCGCAAACGAGCAGAAACATAGCTCGGAGAGAGATGCTGCACCCTGATTCTGTTTGCAAATCTTTTCCAAACCTGCTCTCGTGTTCTGATTGTTCTCTTGATGAATTCTACGTTTTCTATAAAGACTTTGGATTTTTCTTGCAGCTGAGTTCATTTCTTCCTCAGCCGTGCTACGTTTGCCTATTCAGTCCAAAAAAAAAAAAATACAAAAATGCTCAAAGGAAAGGGGAAATTATGTAAAGAACAAGAAAAAAATGGGGAAAAAGGAGTCATTAAACTCGTCAATAGCAGTTCGGTGAACTAGAAGGAACGGTGAGCGTCCGAAGCTCTCCGGTTTCTCAATGAAATAATATATTAAACACACTATTTAAAAGTTCCCTCAGCTATCCTCTCCACGGCCTCTGTCATCACTACAGAAAACCTGGGGTATGATGTCATAGCCCCTTAATGCATCCTATGGTAGTTATGTCAATAGCATAAATGGGCCAGATGGGTTTTGCGGCAGAAGGACTGAAGCCCCCTACAAAGAAACCAGTAGACCCCGGATACTTAGCCCAACGACCCGGAAGCCCATTCCTCTTCCTCGTCAGATTGAACATTTAAAAAACTTCTCTGCCAATTTCCAAATCTGGATTCAATGCGCTTTTCGTTTGTCATTTCTTAAACTCAATGGACGTAAAATCTACGGATGGAGAAGGCGTTCCAGAAGACCAGAAACGGTCCGTGGTGTGTGGCTCAGGAACAGCCAATGATGTACCTACCGGCCATCGCCGATCTACAACCCAATAAATGGTTAATAAAAGCTAAGCCCTATAACCTAACGCCATTCTTTTTTTTTGTAATTATCCAATTAAAACCTTCTTCCTCCTTCCTTAAAAAACAGCCACTATAATTGTTAGGGTCAACTTTTTGGGGGAATCCTAGTAATTAACCATAGATAGCTGCGTTTAGTATATAAATCCCCAATATTCGGCCCTAATTTTAGCAACGTTACATTAATATTCCAAAGAACTAACGTTGTTGATTCCCTTCATGTTCGCTGTCAGACCGGCCGACTCTTTCATCTCTCTGACTGTCGGGAGTCTCCGGTCTCTGCTTTGATGCCTCGTTACCGTTTCCTTCATGCTCCAGATCATCTTTTTCATCGTACGAGGGCGACTTTGACTTTCTATCCGCTTGATCATCAACCTGTCCTTTGTCATTAAGTTTTTCATCTGTTTTCTCTTCTTCCGCTTCAAAATCTTCATCGTACTCTGGTGGGAAAAAAAAAAACCAAAAACCCCCAGCAATTGTTACAATTACTTCGTATTATCTGAAGATCGCCGCTGTTTAGGGACTCGAGAAGTCGAGGCAATCTATTTTTAAGACAAGTTCTGTGGTCGAAGAACATCATTTAAAGATCGTTTCAAAAACCGTTTCAGAGGAAAGGAACGTCTTAATCTTTTCAATTTCAAACGGGCTTTGAGCTCTCGGAGACTCATCGAGTTCGTATGATCCACATAGATGGATTATTGATTCAGCTGGGTTCCATTAGTCTACGGAGTCGGATACAGTATCCCCCGAACAATGAACAGAAGAGCGTTCCAGGCTCTCACCCGACTTACGACAATTAAATTGCGTGCTCTTTAGCCGAGGACTCTTACGCGGATCTGCTGGATAATGCCAGGGTTATCTACTTTCTTGAGCGCCTAGTCAATTAACGAATGCCGTTTAGAGGATCAATCCCTTTGATAGATATATATATTGGCAACAATAACAGAAGCAGGAAAATAACAAACATATAAGTCTCAGGACAAACCTCTATCAAGAACACAAAATGTCTGGAGCTTGGTAGTTGAACTTGTTTTTGATCTGTAAGGACGGAGTTTAATTACAAACGGATATAGGAGAAAGCGCGGCGTAAGGTGGTCTCAAATACTTGGTGGGCAGTTAGAAGTCTAGGTGAAGAGGTTCGTTTGCAATAGAGAAGAGGACGAGGTGGCATCACCGAGTGCACTTTGCCTGCGCTTTGAACGAGGCGTCTACTCGGGATCCACTACGGAAAAGCTAAAAATGTGAAACCTTCCTTGTTTTTGTAACTTTAAAACATGCTTTATTTTTCACTCTTCTTATTTTTAACCCCTTTAAGGACAATGGGCGGTCCCTAAACCCATTGAAAACAATGCATTTTAGGGGTTAATTATATGCTGTATAATATCGGTTTATACTGTATTTGCTCAATTATAAGACGACCCCCCCAAACAAAAAAACAATATTTTACCGCTGTCTTTTTGAGTCTTTTTTTTGTCTTTATAGGTTTTCTCTACCCGTTGGAGAATCTCTATTTATCAAGACTAGCTGCTTTGTCTCTTATTGGTTACTATTTTCTTTATATTGGCCCTTATTTGTTGGTTTCTTATTATCTATCTATTGTGGGGTTTTTATACAATACTCTTATACAATACTCTTATACAATACTCTTCTTCCCTTTTTTTTCTGGTCACATTTGAACGTTGTATTCTTTTGCGAATTACCGTCTTTGGCTTCGTCGTCGGCTTCGTACACCTCCGCCTCGTCTTCTTTTTCCTCCTCTCTTTCTTCCTCATAATCCATGTCCGATTTGTCCTCGGGTTCGTCGCTGTCGCTCGAGGAGGAGCTTGACGGACTCGCTCTGCCTCTCTTCTCCTCCGAATCTTTTTCATCGATTCCATCGCAGTCCATCACGGACCTGTCCTCTTTCTCTTCATTCTTATCCTCCGTCTCACTTTCTTCCTCCTCGTCTTCTGTTTTCTTTGGAGGGGGTGAGGGCTTTTTATCAAGACCCATTGCAATGATGCACCTGAAATGCAACATATTTGAAATAAATACATTATATAGATACATTTAATTCAATTTATTTGCACTTAATACCATTCTCACCCAAGCAGCCCCTCTTTTTCTGTCTCGTTCGACCTTAATCCTCTAATAGATTGTAAGCTCCTAGGAACAGGGCCTTTTTCTCCTTCTGTTTCAGTCTCTCTTAATGTGTGTTGTGTCTTATCTTAAATTTTGTATATCATCAATTTTCAATGTTATTGTTTATTTCACTCTCCCTACTGCAATAACCCCACGGAATCCGCTGGCGCAAATACACAAAATAGGCAGATTTTAGTTTAAAAATTGCATTTTGACGATTTGCTGATTTACATTATTCTACTGATTAGAAATGTAAAATGTATTTAATCTAGAATAAAATTAAATGCCGGATTCATGTAATTATTGGTGCAAAACTGACCTGTAGCAAGGGGAGGCTCCTTCGACGTTTATAAATCCAAAATTTCCATTTTTCCCCCCGAGTCTTGCCCCCTTACGATGTTTATATTCGCAACAAGAGCTTAATCGGTCCACCTGGATGCCGTTAATGTAAAACGTGAGGCTGAAAGGGAACCCGCGATGCCGTCTCGAGATTAAACCGAAGGACTCTGCAGTGAGGAAGGAGAGTCGGAGAGAGTCGGAGAATGTAACGGAGCGAGGGATACATCGTTACCGTGCAGCAAAGGGAATGAAATTGGCCCTAAAGTTATATTTTTACCAATCTGCAAGGAAAATACCAGCTGGTTGGCATCCACCTGCCCTTTTTGTGCCCTACGCCATTTGCGCCTCTATTATCCATAACGTTAAACAAATATGTCGGCCGCAACCAAAACTGTTTTTGCTTTTTTTTAAATAATGGGAATATAATATAATTATTCAGTGAAGTATTAAAAAATGCATCATCCAGGTCGGCAGCAATTTTAATGAATCGCCGCAGCAAGCATTTTTCAAACCAGTCCCCAGTGAAAGGGGGAAATAAACCAATCGTTTTACTACAACGATCCCATTAAAAAGGCGTTTTCAAAAATAATGAGACCGTGTTTTCAGGCAGAGTTCTGTTATCTGACCCCCAATCTACTAAATACCCCGACTCCTTATCATACTGCCTGTGGGGGGACAATAGAATGGCTCAGTCTTTGTCACCCAGCCAGACTCTCTGACTTATGATAGTCGATGGCAGAACAGACTTCATTAGCATTGCCATAAAGCATCATCTCAGTGTGGTGTTTGAGCTGGGAAAGTCACCCAAAACATCACATGACCCACAACTGGGGTTATATTACTGTATACAGCGCTGGGGGTGGGGGGTTATTACTGTATACAGCGCTGGGGGGGTTATTACTGTATAGAGCGCTGAGGGGGTTATTACTGTATACAGCACTGGGGGGTTATTACTGTATACAGCGCTGGGGGGGGTTATATTACTGTATACAGCGCCGGGGGGGTTATATTACTGTATACAGCGCTGGGGGGGCTTTATTACTGTATACAGCGCTGGGGGTTATATTACTGTATACAGCGCTGGGGGTTATATTACTGTATACAGCGCTGGGGGTTATATTACTGTATACAGCGCTGGGGGGGTTATATTACTGTATACAGCACTGGGGGGTTATATTACTGTATACAGCGCTGGGGGGTTATATTACTGTATACACCGCTGGGGGTTATATTACTGTATACAGCGCTGGGGGTTATATTACTGTATACAGCGCTGGGGGTTATATTACTGTATACAGCGCTGGGGGGGTTATATTACTGTATACAGCACTGGGGGGTTATATTACTGTATACAGCGCTGGGGGTTATATTACTGTATACAGCGCTGGGGGTTATATTACTGTATACAGTGCTGGGGTTATATTACTGTATACAGTGCTGGGGGTTATATTACTGTATACAGCGCTGGGGGTTATATTACTGTATACAGCGCTGGGGGTTATATTACTGTATACAGCGCTGGGGGGCTTTATTACTGTATACAGTACTCCAGCAGGATAATATTTGACGCAACTTCCCCTATAAAAGTAAAATCATAAAACTCAACCAATTTTAGGCTGCATAGCTGTTATTTTTGTTAAAACCTGGAACTCAACAGTAGCAGCATGTAGGCTCAAAGATTATTATTATTTTATAGGTTTCTTTTTATATATAGTTTTGGGGGGAAACTATTTTTCACTGCACTCCCTCAGCAGAAAGTTGTAGTTGGGCAAGACAGGAAGTAACTGATACAGTTGCAAATTGTTAAAAATTATATATATTTTATGCACCTGGAATCAATTTGTGTAATAGCTTTTTCTACCCATTTTACAAAATTATCTTTAATAAATATACCATTTTAGAAATAATCTACATTAAAAAACAAATCATTTACTTTAACCCAGGGGTGTCCAAGTTTTTTCTGCAGTGGGCCACTTCATCAGAATTGTATACGTGCGCGGGCCGCACTCATTTTTCACTGTGACAAAAAATATGGCCTTTAATAAAATATGCAGATTAAAATAAAGTAAAATGACACAAAACCTTTACTTTTCCTCTCACTGATTTCTGGGCCTAGAAAGTTTTGCGAATACAAATTCAGGATTCCCTAGATTTATTCTAGGGATGAACTAAAATGAAAATTCTGGACCAAAACATTCAGGGTTCACTTAGCCAAAACCGAAAATGACCCCCACCTTTAAAAATAATAATAAAAACTCACATTTTTAATAAAAGTAGGTAACACACAATTGGACAAAATTAGCAATATGACTTGGCAACCAGTAAATGCAGGCAACCAGTAAATGCTGGTACCTAGGCATGATGGGACTGTGCTCACTGTGATTGCTGTTAGCAATCACACTCCTATCATGCCAAGTCAGCCAATACATGCTGGTACAGGGTGGCTGTAAGTGATGTGCAGACCCCATACTGCTGGCAGCATCACTACACAAGGGGGGCAGCTAGCTAGGTTTCAGCATGTACTGGCTGACTTGGCATGATAAGAGTGTGATTGCTAACAGTAGTCACAGTCCCATCATGCCTAGGTTCCAGCACTAACACATCCATCCAGTAAATACTGGAACCTAGGCATTATGGGACTGTGATTGCTGTTAGCAATCACACTCCTATCATGCCAAGTCAGCCAGTACATGCTGGTACAGGGTGGCTGTAAGTGCAGACCCCATACTGCTGGCAGCATCAATACACAAGGGGGGCAGCTGGCCAGGTTTCAGCATGTACTGGCTGACTTGGCATGATAGGAGTGTGATTGCTAACAGCAATCACAGTCCCATCATGCATAGGTTCCAGCACTTACACATCCATGCTATCACACACACACTCATTTATTCATATAATCATTCATTCACAGATTCATTCCCTCAATCACACACACTCATTCAAACACCCTCCCCACCTCCTTACCTGCAAAGCAGCTCCTCGATGCCGCTAACAGACTTCAGCAGGGGGCGCGGCCTCCCTCTGCCTTCTCTGCTAAAGCACAGAGGAAGTAGGATGTCACGTGAACTCCACTTCCTCTGTGTGCAGTCCAGAAGTCCCTCCCACAAGTAAGTAGCAGGGCTTGAGGTGCGGCTCGCATAAGATCGGTTGCCCTGGCTGCCGATTTTACGCGGGCCGCACCTCGAGGTCTCGCGGGCCGCATTTGGCCCGCGGGCCGCATGTTGGACGCCCCTGCTTTAACCCATTCAGGGGAAAGCCAAGTTTTGACCCCAAGACTTTTAGTAAGAACACAGAGTTTGAGGACAGGGAACAATTTGGCCGATCCAGTCTTTATGCGTTTGATAAAAAGAAATTTGATAACAATTAATCTTGTTTGCTACAAATGCATAAAAAAACAATATTATTTCATAGCTCCAGCCTCACCTCCTTCTAGAAGTCTTCCTCTAAACACACAGAGGTTTTCTCCCCCGCAGTGCTGCTGGAAGATTTTAATTTCGTCTCTGTAGTCGTTATCCTCATGAGATAAATGGACTTTTTTCCCGAGGTAAACCATTGTGATCGATGCATTACTGTGTAAGGAGTTTTTGTGGAATTTCCCTGAATCCTACAAAAAAATAAAAAATAAAGCACAATTAAAATGTAAAAATTAAAAGGATTGATAGAAAATTGCTGATTATTATGAATTGATTATTGCTTTATATGTAAACTCATTTTATCTCATTTTGCTCCAATAAACCCCCTTTATCTGCAGATCTGGAGCCACCGTTGCTGTCAGTCATGTGATATTTTGGGTGACTTTCCGGCTCAAACCCCACACTGAGCTGATGCTTTATGACGATGCTACTCCATAGACTTTCATTAGTCAGAGAGTCTGACTGGTTATTAGGACCAAGCCATTCTATTGTTCCCCACAGGCAGTATGATAAGGAGTCGGGGGGTTTTGTCTAGTAGGTTGGGGTCTAAAAGGTTGATCTGCAGCTGCCTGAAACAGTATATTATGGGGCAAAAACTACAACTGGGGTAAAAAAACATTTTTTTGGGGAAAACTTTTTTTTTTTTAATCTGATGCCAGGAAAAACAGAAAACTTGTTGTGAGCGTTCCCTTTAAGTACTGTGAAGATCACCTTGGGAGATTCCTCCTGTCCGTTAGGAGCCGTGGCGGGCCGGAAACGCCTTCCTCGCAAAGATTGGCTCATTGCCTGTTTGGGACGCTTTTTCGGGGGCGGCGGAGCTGGGACCACATAGTTATTAATAATAGGAAGTCGATAGGGAGATATCCCCACGGAGTGATCCCACGTGCTCATCAGCTTCATTATATCTCGGTCCACCTAAAAAACATTAAAACATATATATTAAAGATATTATTCCTCATCACAATTGTGAATTTTTCACTTAATATAGCAGAAAAGCAAACTACATAAATTACTGATTATATACATATATACACATTACTGTTTAAAAGTTTGGGGTCACGGAGCTGTTTTTATGCAAAACAATTAAATTTCTGGCTGTAACATAATTACAAAAGGGTTTTCTAACCAACAATTAGCCTTTTAAACTTAAACTTGTATCGGCGAACACAACGTGCCATTGGAACACAGGAGTGATGGGAGTGATAAAGGGCCATTGGAACACAGGAGTGATGGGAGTGATAAAGGGCCATTGGGACACAGGAGTGATGGGAGTGATAAAGGGCCATTGGAACCCAGGAGTGATGGGAGTGATAAGAGGCCTCTGTACGCCTATGAAGAGATTCTGTTGAAAATCAGCCGTTTCCAGCTACAATAGTCATTTACAGCATTAACCCCGTCTGGGCTGGATTTCTGATCAATTTCATGTTATTTTAATGGATGAAATGTGCTTTTCTTTCAAAAACAAGGACATTTCTAAGTGACCCCAAACTTTTGAACTGGAGTATATATTTGTTGACGGTATTGTTGATTTGGTCATTTTTAATGTTAGTTCATTTTGTATCCCCCTCATTGTAATTCCAGTGGGAAAAGTGCCATAAAAACCATGACAACAATAATGTAACAGAGTAACTACAGTAATATCCGCATTTCACACATTTATAAGCCGGGGGGGGGCTTATTTCCTATTTATAGGCTTTCGTTTTATATTTACTACAAGTAATTGATAAAATTCTTGTTCCCGTGACGATCAATTAAATTTGTGTTACATTTTCCTGACCTCTCTGGAGAAATGAAAGTTTGTATCTTCCGTTTTTTGCCTCGATCCTGAAGACGTCTTTGGGGGGCTTCCTTTCAGCGGCTGCAGGCGTACGGGGCGCTGCATGTTCCCTGGAGCTGTGTTTGGCCGCGGCGAGGACGCCTTCAGATTTTTTACAAAAGTAAACGGAATATTATTTTTATGATTTTCGGGCAGAAACCTTTCAAAGCTTAAATATAGAAGATAAAAACAGAAACCCAGAACCCGCCAATAGATCGGCCCCATTCGGCCCCCGTCTAGTGATGAATACTGAAAAAAGTGTTTGTAAAAGAGACCAGCAGCTATTAGAGACCAGAGGTGGTTTCTCTTTTGGACACTAGGGGGCAACAGAGGACCATAAATTAACATTTTTTGCAGGTCTGTTTTCCGAGTTTTTAACTTAAAATTATTTTTATAATGATGGTTTTACAAAAAAGGATTACCGTATTTGCTCGATTATAATACGAGGTTTTTTTCAGAGCAAATGCTCTGAAAAATACCCCTCGTCTTATAATCGAGGTCGTCTACTAATCAGACCTCAAAATGTCCGGTGGGGCCATGCTACTTACCGGGCTTTGGTCGCGAGCAGCAGGAGAACAAGAAGCTAGCAGCGTGTCACAAAACTCTGCCTCCCCCCTCCTTCCTCTGGGGGCGGGGCCAGAGAAGTTGCACGCACAGCGGGCCCCTGCAGAAGTCTTGAGTGAGAGATCAGCAGTTCAGGTAAGGGGGTGGGGGGCTGGGGGGTTTGAGCGTGTGTGTGTATATGTGATTAATGGAATGAATGAGTATTTAAATGTTTGTGAATGAGTGTGTGTTAGTATGGATGTGTAAGGGTGGTGGTGGTAGCATGGCATAGGGAGGCTGTACTCACACTCCTATCATCCTAGGTTCCAGCATGTACTGGCTGCCTTGGCTTGATAGGGGTGTGATTGCTGTTAGCAGTTATATATATATCTCCAGAAATGCCTTTTAACCCCCTATATGCCACTCTGCCCCATGATATGCCTTTTAACCCCCTATATGCCACTCTGGCATATAGGGGATTAAAAGGCATATCATGGGGCAGAGTGGCAAATAGGGGGTATAAGGCATTTCTGGGGGCAGAGTGGCAACCCTGGGGGCAGATGTGCATAACTGGGGGGGGCAGGTTGGCAAATAAAAGGAAATAAAAAAATATATATTTTTCTCAATCATAGCTTTTATTAAATATGAAAATATTGTTTACATGAATTAATATTTACTAGTAAAACTTTTTTTCCTATAGGGTCGTCTTATATTCAGGCTTTTTGTTTTTTTCCTAAATTAATATTTAGATTTTGGGGGGTCGTCTTATAATCAGGGTCGTCTTATAATCGAGCAAATACGGTACTAACAATTTTTTTTTTTTTTTTTTTTTACAAAATCCACTTATATGAAGAGGATAATTTATTTTTTTTGCAACATTTTTGTCGATCTCATCTTCCAGGTTTACTACCTGCTGCCTTATGCCTGTCCCATGAAGGCTTAAATGCCCGCTCTGGATAACCCTCTTTCACCACTTTTGCTGGAAGGCTGTTCCACTTATCCACCACCTACTCAGTGAAGTTTGGGGTTTTCCATCTATTGCTGACTATCTGTATACTAACTGATTCTGATGTATCTGAACCCTCCGCTTGTGTCGCCGCGTGACGGTTCAGGCTGCTTTTTGGTCCAGCTGGTGGCCGAGGAGGGAATACGGGAAGAGCGTCTTCTTCAGGTCTCTTCGCGTGATCCGCCTGGAATATATATAAAATGTTATGCAATTTAAAAAAAAATATATTATTTTATTAAAAAATTGCACATTACCTAATATTGTCTATTCGAATATTTACTGAAGGAGATATGTGTGATATAAAATTCAAGTCTTATATTTAAAAGACACAATATATATATATACACCAAAAAATCATATTCCAAAGTTCTAAAACTGGAATATTTATCAGAAGCATTCATTTATTGGGGGATTGGGTAAAATTTAGCACTGGCTTTTTTCCGTTTTTTTTTACCTTATTTCTTCGAACCTGTTCTTTTTTTGCAAAACTTTCCAGTTTCCGTCTTATTTCGATCTGGTGGTGACGCTGAAAAAAAAAAAGATCAGTTCTGGTAAAATAGTGTCAAAGAATATTTGGTAACACGAGTGTTTTGCATGAAGATTTTTCATTAGTATAGTAGTTACCATGGGGAAGGAAAAAAAAAAAAATAATAATAATAATAACAACAAATTTATTATTAGTAGTATTATTATTAGAATGTATTTATGTTCCCACAATAAAATGTAGCATGCAGGCAATATTTACGTTAAACAAATTATTTAATTATTTTAAATTATACAAGTTCATAAAGAACATAAAAACAGCAAAAATAAAAATTCCATTTAGTCTTATTTAAAAAAAAAAAAAAATCATGTGAAAAAAAAAAAAAATCAGGCCGGTAGTTTCCATTGCAGCAAAAAAAATATATATGGTATTTGCTTTCACTTATGTAGCCGCTTTGAATAAGAATAACTATTACTTACTAACTCTCCAAACTCACAAGTACGGTGTCAGGGAAGAGACAATTCTTAAAGATCACTTCGTAAGAAAGCGAGAGGGTCAGAGGGAGGGAGACAGTATGTATGTATGTGTGAGTGTATGTACGTTAGAGTGAGCGTGTATGTACGTTAGAGTGAGCGTGTATGTGTGAGTGTGTATATTAGCATGCGTGTGGGGCGAGGGGCTGATGGGGCCACCTTGCTTTACCTTCCTCCAGGCCAGAATGTGCCAGCCCTCCTCTGCTCAAGAGTGAAGTGTTTAGTGTAGCGTAAGGACGTTTTCATTTACTGAGAGGGTGGTAGATAAACGGAACAGCCTTCCAGCAGAAGTGGTAGAGGGTAATACAGTGAGGGTATTAAACATGCATGGGATAGACATACGGCTCCTGAATCTAAGACGAGACCAGCGACTGATTAAGGTTTGAGTCTTTCGATGTCACTGCAGCGGATTAGATGTCAGCAGCAGCAGTATCGTTTGCCCCGCTGTGTATTTATCCGCCCGTCACGTTGCGTCACCGGTGTTACCAGGCGCTGGAGAATTACTGAGAATTGGTTACGTAAGCATGAAGTGCGCTCATAAACCACGGAGACGATCCGATTCCAGAGAGCAAACGTATCACCCGACCCTGCAGCCTCTATAGATCAGTATCGAGTATCTCCATTCCTTATAAGACTTTATTGAGATGTTCGCAGTTCCTTCCAATGGGTGGGAATTAAAATGTAAATTAAATATCAGACGTTTCCCCACAAAGTTTAGCAATTAAAAAAATGAAGCCGTTAATAAACCCCCCATTATGAGCCAGAATCCGGCCCCCATGTAGTCGCCCGTTTCTCCTGCTGTAAAGACTCAAACCTTAATCAGTCGTTGGTCTCTTCTTAGATTCAGGAGCCGTATGTCTATCCCATGCATGTTTAATACCCTCACTGTATTACCCTCTACCACCTCTGCCGAGAGGCTGTTCCACTTATCTACTAAATTATTAGAGCAGAATATGATAACCAATCACCCTGCCCAAACAAATCAATGCAAATTTAATAAAAAGAATCGCCAGAAATGTTCACTAGAACCCCCCTTAAGTGCAACTATTTTAAGGTAAGCAGACAAAGCAACAAAGCAGGCAGGGTGCTGGTTATATAGCGAGGGGCATTAGTGGCACGAACAGGGAGGAGGTTCTGCCCCTTTGCAGATCTCTATTCAGACCTCACCTAGAGAACTGGGGGCAGTTTGGAGACCCCCCCCCATCACCAGAGGATATATTCTAGAGAAAGTTCTAAAGAGTTTTAATAAAGGACGGGAGGGAATTTATTCCAAAGGAGGAGAAAAGTTACAACAAGAGACCGGAATCGAACACTAGAGGATCAGAGACTGAGATAGAATGAAAGGAAGTTTTACTTTACTGAGAGGGTGGTGGATAAGTGGAACAGCCTCCCAGCAGAAGTGGTAGAGGGTAATACAGCGAGGGAACTCAATTGCATGGGTTTATTCTAGAACTGCAACGTGTACAATTTGGGAAAATGATGGCTTCACTTTAATTTTCAACGTATGATGCCGGTGTCCACGCCGCTCGTGTGCAAATGACATCATCAGAGTATAAAATAGAAATCTGCCGAGAGAATTGTTAGCGTACCTTTGTTCACCCATTATTCCCCTTTTCCACGTTTATACCCCATTTTGTATAGTCTTTCACTTAATATGAATTAGACATACAAAACAAAAAAATATTTGAGAAAAAACAAACATCTTGGAAAAAAAATTTTCTTCTACAAATTAGGTTATAAGGAAGCAAAACGCATTATTTCATTATTATTTTTGACCTTTGGATTGGGATAATTTTAAAAAAAAAGTTTTCTTTAAGTTATATTTGTAGTGGGAGGGGCATGAGGTGTTTGAACAACTATTTTTCCATTTTTATTTTATTTTTTGTATTTTAATTTAACATTTTTAATATATATTTTTTTTTTCCTGTTGATCTCTTTGATGTATTTATAGACCTCGTGATCTCTCAAATGAGACCCTGAACTCCCGTGTATGGGCAGGGAAACATCCCCGCCGGTGCAAAAACAATCGGAAGTACTATTACTCCCTCTGACGTAATAGTATGTCCTGTGTCATGCAGGGGTTAATATCGCTGCTCCCATGGAGTTTCTAATACATATATGTTGCTGACTGTAATCTGTAACCAGCATTCCGTCACAGATTTACTTTGAAATATTGTATTTGGGGAAATTTGACAGATATTGAAGACGTTTTACCTCCATATCCAGGACTTTGTGGAATATGGCCTGGGCGAGGCACTCGCGGATGTACCTCTGATGGTCTCGCCGCATGGCGTTTATCCTGTATTCCTTCTCAGTTAAAATCCTTCCGCTTCTCGTAATCTGCATTAAAAAAAATAAACACACTAAAACGCCGCATCAGACGGGATTATACATTTATTACGTTACATTAACCCTTTATTGTCTACCATTAAACGATAGGTTTGTGTGAATCGGTAAAGTGCTCACGGTTGTGAACTTTCATAACAAAATAAAAGATAAAACTACCAAATTATTGTCTCATTCTAGGGGTCGGCATTTAGTTAAATTAATGCTGAATTCGGTACAAATGGAGATCCTGAAAGATGTTAAAGAAAGAGTAGGGACCAAGGGGCCTGAATTTAAGGAAATGGTGATCAAAGTTAGATAAACCGGACGTCGATCTCGTCTTAGATTCAGGAGCCGTATTCCTGTCCCATCCATGTTTAAATTCCCTCACTGTATGAGCCTCTACCACATCTGCTGGGAGGCTGTGCCACTTATCTACCGCCCTCTTGACAGTCGTACCAGGCCAGCTCTTTGCAGATGTCTTTTTATTCGCGTGTTGTTGAAATATCCAGTCAGGTGTTTGTCGGTGAGGCTGTTGTATGTAGACAGGGGGCTGGAAAAGACAAAACAAATATATACTTAATATAAATAATGTATATATATATATATATATATACATACATAAATATATAAATGTATCAAAGGGCAGATAATTCACAGGGTGACACGGGCCAACCGTCTTTACACTTTTATTGGACCAAAACAGAAAAAGATGCAGCATCACAAAAGCTGTCGAGACCTCAGAGGTCTCTTCTTCAAATGGAAATCTAATGGAAATCTCATGTCAAGTTGGACCAATAAAAGGTATCACCTTCTACTACGGTCTCCATCTTTATCTAACTCTCTTCCGTTACCGTTCCGTTACCGCCCCACGCAAAGAATTTTTCTTTCAAGCTTAATTGGAAATGAAAGTTACAAAAAATCTATACAATTGTTTCTGTTTATAGCCAAATTCTAAACAAATCGAAGAAAATCGTCACATAAATTACTAACTCGGGAAAGATCCGGATCTCCACCCGTCTGCGTGGAATTAGCCTTTCACACAGAAACCTTCTATATCCCGAAGGCTGTAGAGGGGGACGGGGGAGCAGCAGAGGGCTGGTATGGGGGGCAATTATTACAATTTAATTATTTTGGCCCCCACCTGATGGTTTTGTTGCATGTTACATGTGCAGTGAGAAAGATTCTGGGATTTCTGTGACGACCGGATCCTTTCTGTGATCTTTCTAGGGGCGAATGTTTTGGATAGGTCGGTATAGGGAACATTATCTGTCGGAAAAGCTTTATTATTGGGCTACTTGGCTGGGCTTCCCACCAATCTGAATCCTGCCAGCCCTGCCTTGGCGGAATATTAACTAAATCATGCATGAAATACAAGTTTTATCTCTCTCCAAAGGGACATCGTCCGAGGAGGACAGCAATTGGCCCATCAAGTGAGACCATTTAAAAGAAACCTCTTTTTGTATTTTATTATTTTCGGGTTTTTTTCCAGGTCGCTTTACATATATTCCCCAAGATTCTGCCCCTACCCTACCAGGTAAAAAATAAATAAATAACCTGCCTTCTTCTGTGATCCTCCTAACTCGCTGCAGAGGATTTCCATGTAAAACACTCTGCAGCTGGATTTAATTTTTTAAATTTTGGGGTTTATACCCCGCATTCTGCCTATTCTAGATAACTTTGTAAGGATTTTAGTCCCTTAAAAATAATACTTTTATTTTTTTGTGGTTCCAAATGATATCTTCACGTTGGTAACAAAAAAATACATATTAAAAATAAATAAATAAAATAGAAATAATTCTCCAGCCCTTCAGCTCCTTCGTCTTCCTCCCCGACGGAACGGAAGCTGTGGTTCTGCGGAATCGAGTTTCCGGGTTTTGAGAAATCCATAAATATTTGTGGCTCTTTTTGTGTGATTTGCGGTGTTTGCGCGTCGGCCGGCTGCTCAGTAACCGCATTCGTTCTGTTTGCTGCAGTCGCTCCTTTTATACAACAAACAAACCCGAGACGTTTAACAACGGATACGAAGTGATTAACACCGAGAAATAATTCCAAAGCCGCTTAACTCTTTCATCACTCAGCATTATAATTACCGCATCGGGTAAAACTGGACCTGAGACCGAGAGTTTGCCATAACGGAAACATACACTATAAACGGATCGATTGTAAGCTCCTAGGATCAGGACCCTCTATCCCTTTCTGTACCAGGATGTCCTAACGCTATTGTCCGCTTTAAATTGTCTGTTAAGTATCTTCACCGTCCCCCATTGTAACAGCGCCACGGAATCTGCTGGCGCTATATAAATGTAAAATAAATGGTATTCTACCTGATCTAAATGAAGACTTGGGGGGGGGTAGCAAAACACGTCACATGATCCAGTACGTCGAAACTCACGGGTTATTATCCAAAGAGAGGCGAGGGGATGCCATTTCAGAAGGTGTTCTGGATATGAGTAGCCTGATGTAAATTTTACTTTACTGAGAGGGTGGTAGATAAGTGCAACAGCCTCCCAGCAGAAGTGGTAGAGGGCAATAAACATGCATGGGATAGACATACGGCTCCTGAATCTAAGACGAGAACAACGACTGATTAAGGTTTGAGTCTTTACAACAGGAGAAAGATGGGGGCCGAATGGGGCCGATCGGTTTCTATGTGTAACCTGCGGTGATATTTCCCCCGGCTGTTTTATTGGTTTTCTTATACTTTTGTTTTCTTTAATTTATAGTAATTTGAAGGAAAATCCAGAGACAGTCCAGCCATCGTATACCTTAATGCATATGACAGCTGCGTGGTAAAGTCACGGGGGTCCGCAGAATCCCCCCCATATGCATTTTCCCCAGGTCTGGAGAGTCCATTTAAATGTTGTCATATATCCATTATTTTTGTTGAATTACATTTGATTCATATTATTATTATTATTATTATTATTATTATTATTAACACATCACGTCCCAGTTTAAAAACATCATTCAACTCGAGTTTTACGTTTCCGCCACAAAAGGGGTTATTTTTGGAAAAGCAGCGCAGAATTCCTCGTTGGAGGCGGTTTATTTTTTTCTGAATGTTGCGATTTCACCAATCAATAAAAAAGATAAAACGACAATGAGTCGTTCATTTCCCCCCGGCACTCGGTGAGTTAAATCACCGGCACCGCATTGTGTTACGGTGTAAATCGTGTTCTCAGGTGTCTCTTTTCGGGTCACTTTTCTTCTTTTCTCTCCATCTCGTTCCACTTAGTGGGAATTGCAGAGACGGGCATACAGATTAATGCACGGGCGTCTCATGCCGTCTATAACCCCAAAGTGCCCCTATTTAGAAGGGCCAGTCCCTCTTTCCTCCCCCTCTTTTCTAGGCACTCAGAATGTTTGCTGGGTTCCCTCCGGATCATGAGGTCCATGGCGGGTGACGAGTTCCAGCCTTTCTGTCCTCCTTCTCCCATTGGCTGCGCAGTGATACAATATTCCAAAGGCGGGACCAGACTGGCCATCGGGCATCCTGGGCGGATGCTGATTGGCTGCATCTGCCTCTCGTATCTGGCCGTCGTCCGCAGGTACATCATGTGGCAGCCACTGGCCTTAAGGTGCCAGGACCACTTTGTTCGACCTTATTCAAGGTTTTCTTTTTAACCCATTAAAGGGCCTGCATTAACCCCTTCCTCTTCTGTTTTCTTGCAGTTGAATGGACTTGGGTAGGGGTTCCTGGCAGTATCTGAACCCCACCAGTCTACCGGTTTTAATGGGGTTTGGGTTCTGGTCTTTGCATGTCTATAGACACAGCCCAGAACGGCTTTATAAATGAAACTGTAAATAAAACCCACTATTCTTCCTCTAAATACCCCACTCGGGGACGCGGCTCGTGGCGGGGGGCTTGGAGATGCGGGGACCTGCTTATCCTACCCGAGCACCTCGCGGAGGCCATGTGGGAACCGCAGTAAAGATCCTCCATCCATTTTAAAGCTCAATGATTTGGCCAGGAGAGGTTAGAAGATCTCCTTATCCGGTCCATGAAACCCAACAGACACTAACCGAAAATGGGGACTGTCCCACGAAAACTGGGACACTTGGGAGGTATTGAGTTAGCAACCACAGAGTGAACCACACCAGAAGGTCTACTGTACTGGTGGAAGCAGTCATTTATTTAACCCAGTAAATAAACGTGAGCCTTCACTTTTCTGAGACATATTCCAAAGCTTAAAAAAAGGGGTGAGGAGGAAAAACAAGAACACGAAGCTGCCGAGTCGTCACTTGGCGTTAGGGGTTCTGAGTGTCAGAAGAGTTTGTGAGGATTTAAAAGATCTTTGGAGAGTCTGAGGTACGAGGAAACAAATTCCCAGAAAATCCCCAGTGGGGTGTGTCTGTGTGCATTCACGCATTCATTCATACACATACACATTCATGCACACGCATACACATTCATGCACACGGCACTCGCGTGTACATGTACAGGGGAAAGATTTGTTTGTATTTGGTGCAAGTCATAGTGATCCTCGTTAATCCGGCTTTTATGTTTATCCATTGCCAAAGCCGTAAAAATACGACGTCACCATGAATCCAGGGGAGGAAGAGGTGCCGTAAAGCAAGGAGCTTTAATGCTGAAAAGAGGAACATTTCGTGCGACACGAGGCATCGCAACTTCTTGGATTATCAGCGTGACTTTCTAGAAGTAATAACAGCTTTATTACATGTGATAATTATAACGCACCCCGTAAAGGGTAACGATATCAGACTGTCTGCTGATTTATGTTCATATCTGAGATCCACGAATATTAACCCTTTAAGAGCCCATCACACAGATCCTAGTCCAGCGACTCCCTAACGGCCGCAGCCAAATGGGTCTAATAACGGCCGGCTAGGAAACCGTGACTTGTCAGGAGGTAAAGATATTCTGAATGAAGTCACCTGTATTCAAGCAGGGATTCCAGTTGTGATATAGCAGGGAGAAAGGAGCCAATACTCATTAAATCAGAGGAGAGTACGATAGAGTCGGTTCCAGACTGTTTGACCCCAGAATCTGCCCGTTCACCCCGAGCCCGGGGGTAAAAACCCTGAGAATCTGCCCGTTCACCCTGAGACCCTGGGATTTTGGTCTGAATTTAACAAAAAGATCTAATTTTGCCATCAGAAACTTGAAAGCGACCGGACACCGCTGGTTATATATACAGTATATATATATATATATGTGAGAGAGGTGCAGGGACCGGCAGCGTGCATGGAATTCGCCTCTTCACCTGATACCATCTCGCCAGACAGCGTTACGAAGTCTATCAATATTTAGAGGACATCCGACCTCCGGGAGCACCGACCGCGGGGTTGGCGGACCCCCACGCCAACCCCGCGAGGAGAAACGGTTCCATACGATAACGTCACATAGAATAAAGCTGGGAGACCAGGCTCATCCTAGGACTTCAATGTGACAGCCAGACCCCAGACTTCACAGATCCTGCTATTGTGACCCAGACATTCATAGAAACCCAGAACCTGTCGGCAGATCGGCCCCCGTCTAGTCGCCCGTTTCTCCTGCTGTAAAGACTCAAACCTTAATCAGTCGTTGGTCTCGTCTTAGATTCAGAAGCTGAATGTCTATCCCATGCATGTTTAATCCCCTCACTGTATTACCCTCTACCACTTCTGCTGGGAGGCGGTTCTACTTATCCGCCCCCTCTCAGTAAAGCTTCCTTGCATTCCATCTAAGCTTCTGACCCTCCAGCTTCATGGTCTTTTATTTATAAAATCTAATTATTGACAACATTACGCAGCGCAGTAAGCAATAAAAAAACTTTTCTAAGGCATGAAAAAGAAATCCATGCATTAATAATAGAATTATCCGCAGAGCGCCGCGTTTCTTTAACTCTACGAAGCTTTCAGTGTTTCAACAAAGGGGTACGTAAGGAACGCTGCTTAACCCTTGCAGTGCCAGAGAGGAGTGTTATCAGGTTGCCATAAAGGAGTTAACCCCCCACAAAAAATAAAAAATGCATGGGTCAAACCCCTGGGCCACAACCGTGGCGAACAGACCAGGATTTCTGGATCACCTGTTTGAATGTATGCTGTTCCTTGAAAATGATGGCAACCAGTTAACTCACCAGCGGTCAAGCAGCGTTACTCCTGACCAGAGAGAAGCCCTCGAAGGCTGAGAACGTAAGTGAATTTATTGGAAATTTATGATGCTTTATATATAATAATAATAAACAAACTTTCATCTCTGGGTCTCTGCAAGCAGCCGACTTACCTGAGGTAAGGGTGGCTCAGGTGGCTCATTTTTGCCGTCTGCCTCCTTAGAGCTCAAGGACGCCCAGGGTACAAAAAAAAAACTCGATTGTGCCCCGGGATGCAGCTAGCGGGGTAGAGAGGAGCCGGCCGGGCGATCTCTGACTCCTGCCCCCGAGCCTCTGCCTGTATTACCGCCGGTTGCCAGGGAGAGTCACGTGACGATGCTTTGCAGAAGGTGACACGGGTTTTGTGTGGCCAATGGAGCTGTGAGAAGCCCCGGCTGCTTCCTCCGGCGGGTTCCCGCCCAATCAGCACCGCGCGGCTGTCATTGATATGCGGCCGTTTCCTTGGAGCTTCCCGACCCGCAGTCAACAATGCAGCTCGTGCAGCACCCCGGGCAGGCAGGCACTGCTTCAACTACTGCAAGCAGTCCGCAGACAGACCAGCAAAGGCGGACCCCAGCTGCTGCAGCACCTCTTAGAACAAACCCCGGCTTCCTGAGGCTTTAAATTATTCTAGAGCATGGCAGGGAATCTGCTTCCCAAGAGTTAATCCATTCCTGATTCGCTGACAACTCACTCCCAACACCTTAAGCCATGAAATATTTTTTTCTTGGATAAAAGATGCCCTTAAAATATTTTCAATTCTATATTTGTTCAGATTACTCTGTTATCCATTTTCTAACTGTTGTGGAACCATAACTCCTACGAAGCTCAGCCAGCCACAGGCAAACCCTGAAGAGCTATACGACGTCCCTCGTATTAACAGAGAAGGCGTTCCCATCGTTACCGAATATATTATTTCTGTCTAATAAATGAAATAGGGGATTAGGAAACGGGGGGGCGGGGAGCGAAAGAGCCTCAGAAAACCATCGATTTTTCCAAAATGTATAAATAAATTAAATGTACCGGAAATATACAATTTAGGAGCGAAAAATTAAATGTGATAGATCTGGTTACAAGCAGGGATTTTTTTTTCTCATTATTATTTTAATCTCATGCCGGAATGTTGGAGATTTCCCGCATTCTGCTTTAAAAATAATAATATATATTATTTTTTTTAGCCGCAGTGTTATAATCGTATGGGCTTTTCCTACGTGCCTCGCAGCTGATTTTCAGAGCCACCGACCGGTGCTTTTATCTATCACTGGGGAGGACATGAGTCAGGGCTGCTATCACCGGCCCCATTTGGCCCCCATCTAATCGCCGTTTCTCCTGCTGTAAAGACTCAAACCTTAATCAGTTGTTGGTCTCGTCTTAGATTCAGGAGTCGTATGTCTATCCCGCGCATGTTTCATACCCTCACTGTATTACCCTCTACCACTTCTGCTGGGAGGCTGTTCCACTTATCAACCACCCTCTCAGTAAAGTAAAACTTTCTTACAGATTTCCCCAGACAAGATTTTCATGTAATTTAAAAAACAAACAAACAAACAGGCTACCCCAAATACTCCTGTAATTGACAAAACTAGTAATCCACGTAAATTACATTTTCCAGAAGTCACCTAATTATACACGGATATGAATAAAGGTGTTGATTATCAGACGTCAGCATCGCGTTAACAGCTCAGATCACAAAAACCATCTTGCCGGTGGCGCCGCCTGTCTGTATGATGTCCACGTGAGCTTGCGCAGCTTTCTCTAAGGGATATTCGGGTCCGGTCAGAGGTCTTAGCCAGCCGGCTTCCATCCCCGCAAAGAGGGCCGCCGAGCTCTCTGCCTTCTCCTCCTACGATGGGAAATACATGAAGACGTTAAAAGAAGGGGGGACATGAAATAGGTTTTAAAGTATTAATCATAAATAATGAGAATAATAATAATAAAATAATAATATTAATAAAAATAATTTCAATAATAAAATATTATTAATAATAAAAATAATAAATTATTATTTATTATATAAAACCTCTTCTTTGAAATCAGATGTCATTGTGCATTATGTCCTATACTGGGGCAGTTTATTTTGTATTTTTACCCCTCGTGCGCTGCCGTTTCACTGCCCCGTAGGTACAAAACTGTAGTGTTATTTGGAGAATGCATATAATGCAATTGTTAATATTGTTTAAATAATGTATACAAAAATATCAAGTGTGTGGTTTCTGCAGGAATCGCTCTATGCTTAGAATTGAATAATTTTGACCCGTTTAACAAAGCGCAGAGTTTGATTACCTTCGTTGCGCTGAACAGTGAAACCCCGATGATGCTGGACTCTTTGGCCATGGTGTCCCGGGGATTTATCTCGATTGGGCCCCGGCAGCCGACAATCTGGAACAAAAGAAGGCATTTTGCATAATGTACCTGCGCGGGAAACGCGTAATAATCTAACACCGAGGCAGAAAAGCACTTACAATGACCCGGCCTCCCGCCGCCAGGAGCTTCAAATCGTTGCTGAGGTTGACATTAGATAGCATTTCCAATATGACGTCGATTCCCCGTCCGCCCGACGCTTCCTAATTAAGAAACGAAATGATTGCGTTAAAAAAAAAAGAAAATTGGTTAATTGCAGAAAAGTTATGCATTTATTTGCCCCCCCTGCTGTCTTTCCTTCAGGAGATGTGATTTGGGGAGCCTGCATTATACTGTCCCTTTAAGAAGTTTTGCAGAAGGGGTTAATTAATCCGTGGAATCCTTTAGATTTAGTCAATCCTTAGAATAAAGTGATTTGGAGTAAAGTGGGTTTTACGGAGTTCTAACATTTAGTAATTTAGTTCCCGGGACTTTTCATGGTAACGACGACAATGTTAAGATCGACTCGAGAGACGTAAAAGATAAAAAAGATAAATTACTGAAAACGATGAATTATCAGTAAAGAGGATTCATTTCCAGATCACAGGCTGGGGGTCTCCTGCGTTGGCCGAGCGGATTATTACCTGAATTTTATCGATATAATCCTTCTCTCTGTGGTTGAACGCTTTGTGGGCTCCGTTTTTCAGGACCAGATCCAGCCCCTCGGGGGTCCCGGCCGTGCCGAAGACTTGGAAGCCGTACGCGCGTGCGATCTGGCAGGCGGCGATCCCTACCTAGAGCCAGAGAGTTACAGCAAGTGGGAGTTAAAGGGGCACTAAAGTCATCATATGCCCTTCAGCAGAATCCCCCAATTTGTCTCTACCCTCACCCCCCCACAATCTGCAAGACAAGGTATGTATGTAACTAGAATGCACCGGATGGAGTGAGTGAGTGTGTGAGAGAGTGTGAGTGTGTGTGTGTGTGTGAGAGTGTGAGTGTGTGTGTGAGTGTGTGTGTGAGAGTGTGAGTGTGTGAGTGTGTGTGTGAGAGTGTGTGTAAGGAGTGGGGCAGGAGACACATGGCTGTACTTGCTGCCAGGGCCAAAAGGTGCCAGCACTCCGCAATCACATGTATACCTACAACTAGATTTAGTACTTACGCCACCACTGGCCCCGTGGACGAGGACCACCTCACCGGGTTTTCCATGGGCTCTGAAACAAAAAAAAAATACAAACCCTGAAAATTCGATTGGAACAGAATATTTATGAGCAAAGACATCGAGGCAATAAGTGATAAAGTCTACGTTAGTAACCAGAAACTGCGCTGATTTACTTAGAGGGACAGCACCACCCAAAACCCCCCATATATTCTTTAAACTGCGTATAGAATCCTTCCTTATATATGACCTCGCCGTATAGATTTCACCCGTTAGAACAGCGTCATCGATCAGATTACCGTATTTACTCGATTATAAAACGATCCCCCAAACTTTGGATCTTATTGAAACAAAAAAAAAGAAAAGGCCTGAACGTAAGACCCTATAGGGAAAAACTTTTATGTAGAGTAGTGGGGGGGGGTCAGACCGGGGGTAGTAATGTGTGTGGGGGGTAATTTAATACATATTAATGTATACAGCGTCTGGTATACTCACCTGCCCATCAGTCAGCAGCCTGAGAGTCATGGGATACGCAGTCTATTTGAACCAGTATCTCTCCACGACTCGCGACGAGACTGATGGGTAGGACTGCAGGAGATCGAGCTGCATTATGCAGCATATACTTCATGGCCGGGTCACGCGTGGGCCGTGTAAGTCACGTGTCCCGTGTCCACGTGCGTCCACATTTTGGCTTGCAGTGCCAATTGCAAGTGTGCATTTAACGAATCCCGGGGCTATAGTGAGCGTGTGTGTGTGTGTGTATATATATATACAGATAGACATACAAACACACACATATATATATATACACATACACACACACACACATATATATATATATAGTGCTGATTTGGTGGATTGGCGGCAAGGATCTTAGGTCTGAACAAAAGACAGAGGTTGGTTTATTCTGTAAAAAAAAAAAAAAACAAACCCAAAAACTAGTCTTATAATTGAGCAAATAAGGTGTTTAGTTGCCAGTAAAATATATATATATAAGACAGAAAGTACAGAACGAAACATAAACAGGAAAAAAAAAATATATTTTGATTTACTTTTGAAAAAGCGCCCGATACGCAGTGAAGTACGGGACAGAAATGGCGGCCCCCTGCTTGAAGCTCAGTTGGTCGGGCAGATGGTAGACGGTGTCCTCCGAAGCGAGCGCATACTCCGCGTAGCCCCCTGTGATGGTGCCGGTGGTGAAAACACGGTCTCCGTTCTGATAATTAAAAAAAAAAAAAAAAAGGAAAACTAGAAACCAATGCTCTATTTATTTATTAATTATTGCTCTACAACGTGGCTCTAACTGCAAATTAAAGCCGCTGTTCCACTTAGAGCAAAGAAAAAAAAAATCGGTGCTCTCTAGCAAGTTACTTAGCAGATCTGCCAAAGAATTATTTCCAACAAAACTAGGAGCGCGTTTAAAATGCTGCATTAATGAAATGACAATAAATGACATATAAATAACACATTAAATCAGCCACTTATATTAAAACAAAAATAACGAGCGATAGTTGGTATTTGACCTTAAACGATGTCACGTTCTTCCCCACTTGCTCGATTACTCCTGATACATCCGATCCCGGCGTGTACGGCAAAGACGGAATTCGAGCGTAAGCTCCGGCTCGGATATACGTCTCTACGGGATTTATCCCACAAGCGTGAACGCGGATTAACACCTTAAATAGCAGGAAAGTTACAGCATCGTCAGCGACTCAAAGGATGTTTTCACAAATGAAATGATGCAAATTTCACATAAGTAGTTTTAGTTTTTAGGAAGAGAGAAGGGGGGGAGAGAGAGAGAGAGAGAAGGGGGAGAGGGAGAGGGGAGAGAGAGAGAGAGAGAGAGAGAGAGAGAGAGAGAGAGGGAGAGAGAGAAGGGGGGGGGAGAGAGAAGGGGGGAGAGAGAGGAGAGAGAGAGGAGAGAGAGGGAGGAGGGAAAGCGAGAGGAAGGGGAGAGTTGGGAGAAGGGAAGAGAGCTTTTTGGCCACATCATTTGCATTTGTTATAAGCTGGTGTGTGAAAGGCACAAGGATTAATCGAAATTCCATAACGCGGCTCGTAATGTCGCGCATGTCGTGGGGTAACCGAAGGGACCTTTAACACCGGTTATATCATTGCCAAGAGTCCAAATACTGGAGCAAACAGTCCTGTGAACCATTAACATTAAATCAACAGGTTTGTTAAATATTTGTTACCTGCGTCTCTCCGGGGCTGGGCACGGGGACGTCTGGGCACAGCTTAAGGACCTCGGGCTTTCCGAACTCAAACACGCGGATGGCGCGCATTAACCTGTTCACTGACGCCATCTTTATCTGGAAAAAACAAAAAAAATCTTTCAACTAAAAACTCTCCTAATGACATTAAAAAGTTGCAACAGAGCCACCAGTATCCAATCCCGCGTCAGTTTATGTATCACATGACCCGGCTGGAGAGATGAATAAACGCTTTGTGTGTAACGGCTGTAAAAGAATTAAACACAATCTGAAATACCAGAAACTGCACTTATTTATACCGTTTCAGAAACGTAAATAACCGTCAGGTGCCTTCCAGAGCTCGAGAAAATATACAAAGAGAAATACCCCGCCTGTGAGTTATAGGAGTTGCGTATAAAGAGGAATTCTGGCGCAAAGTGGTAAAAGTGCAGCACTCAGCAGCAGCAGCAGCAGTCCACTGGTTGCCATGGTAACTGCAGCACTTTTACTATTCTACAAATCTTTTGTGAGTGGTGTTACCCCCAGCAGGGGCAGATAACGCTGCGTTTTGTATCTACCCCACCAGTGAGTCAGTTATCAGTGTTGCCCCCAGCAGGGGCAAACCAAACTGTATATTGTATATCTCAGTGAGTCATTTATCAGAAGTACCCCCTCAGCAGGGGCAAATCAAATGTGCTGAATGCCCCGCAGTGAGTTTGTTAGCGGTGTTACCCCTAGCTGGGGCAGATTACAATGTGTGTGCTGTGTCGTTATCAGTGTTACCCCCGACGGGGGGCAGTTAGTCCTGGGTTGCCCCTACCGCTGTCCCGGCGAGTCTCGGTTCTGTCAGCTGTCACTGCGAGTTCAAGGAGCGATCTCACCACGTGACCTCAAAGAGACACGCGCGACGGCCATATTGAATATTGGCAGGGAGACCTGTAGAAACAACCCTACCATACCCAGTGCCCGTGCTAAAAATGGCCGCCCGCTCCGTACACTGACCTGTCAATGATGATGTTTGGGCGCTTCGTGGTGCCGTAGCCAAGATGGCGGCCCCCAGTCTTTGCAGGTAGCTGGATGTTGTAAGCACTTCTATGGACATAGGGGCTACCTCTCCCCTGGTGATGCCTGGGGCTCCATGTGGCCCGGAGGGCTCGTTCTCCCGATGGAAGGCGCAGGCCTTGGGAAAGGCTGATCTCAGCAAGAAAGGCAGCGTGGACCAGGAGATCGCGGAGACCGTGCGAGTTATCAACCTGCGAGAGGGTTACTTCACCACCAGCTCGTGCTCGGGCAGGATCATCCTGATAGACGAGGTGAGCTATCGCCAGAACCCTGGATCAGCTACCCCCGGGGCAAGGATACCTTCTGATCAGTTACCCCCTCTACCTCCCCCCACCCCCTTTGGGATCAGTTACCCCCTACCTCCCCCCACCCCCTTTGGGATCAGTTACCCCCTACCTCCCCCAACCCCGTTTAGGATCAGTTACCCCCTACCTCCCCCCACCCCCTTTAGGATCAGTTACCCCCTACCTCCCCCCACCCCCTTTAGGATCAGTTACCCCCTACCTCCACCCACCCCCTTTAGGATCAGTTACCCCCTACCTCCACCCACCCCCTTTAGGATCAGTTACCCCCTACCTCCACCCACCCCCTTTAGGATCAGTTACCCCCTACCTCCACCCACCCCCTTTAGGATCAGTTGCCCCTACCTCCCCCAACCCTCAACTTTTTTGGCATCAGTTACCCCCCCTTATCAATTACTATCTTATTATTCTTCACGCAACACTTTACATTTATGTGTATAGGGCCAGCAGATTCCTGTTCCCAGGAGCTTACAGTCTAGTCGACTGTCTAGTCAAACATTTCAGGCTTTTCCAGTGCCTGCTTTTGTGTCACATGACAATTACGTGTTCCCGTTACAATTATGAATGATGTAACGATGCTAAATCATTTCCGTAAAGGATCTGTGTGTCTCGCCGGCCTAGGAGCGATGTTACTAACTCTGCGTCATGTTTTAAATGTGAGTGCAGCCGAGGGGGGGTCGTGTAGCTCGTTTAATGGGCATCTGCTTTAAAGTTTCCGCCTCCTTCTCTTTTTTAACCCTTGAGACCCAGGATGGCTCCGCGGTGCAGAAGCAGAACTGTTCCTGGCTGTTTGTGACGCATCAGCTCTGCGCTCTCGACGATCTGGTGAGTGTCTCTTAGCCGGGCTGCCGGGGCCTCGCTGCGGTCGTCTGCCTGTCCCTGTCCTAAACCTGACCTGTTTTCGCAGCTGCCGGCGCTCCACAAAGCTGCCGGGGACGCCGTGCTCAAGTTCGAACCGTTCGTCCTTCACGTCCAGTGCCGTACGCTGGAGGACGCGCAGCTCCTGGTAATTTTTATTTCAATATTTTTTTCTTTATCTGGAAAAAAAAAAAAAAAAAAACTTTAGCAAAATGTTAATTTATCCAGATTTTAACTGATTTTATTATCTCTTGATTAATGCATAGATAAAATTAGCAACTGTGTAGATATTGGGTCCTGCGTGGATTCCCGTGCTCTAGATCCCGGCTTTCCCAATATCTGGACAGCACAGAATTAATCGACATAAATTTTTTCAGCCTTTACCTTTTTTTGATAAGTAATGTGTAAAATCCTCGTGTTTTTCCGCCTTTCAGCATAACGTTGCCATAGATTCCGGCTTCAGGAATTCGGGAATAACCGTTGGCAAGAAAGGAAAAATTATCATGGTACGTTTTTTCCATTTTCTTTCTTTTTGTTATCTAAAACCCTGCGTACTGTCCATTTTTTTACATTTTTACCATATGTGGGCATCTCTCATACATCTTATATATGCCAGTGATGTCACAGTGACATCACTCATCTCACTGTAGTGTTTTTTTCGTTTTTATTTACATTTCATTAAAAATAACGTTCTTGTTGCTGGGATTATAGCGTGTAATCGCTGAAACATTTAAAATTTGCAGTCTAGGTAACCGTGACGGCACTTTAGTAGCCATGCTAATCTGATGAGGTCCAAGAGCTTACATTCTGTCTGTTGCTGTTTGAAGGCCGTGAGAAGCACCCATTGCCTGGAAGTCCCGCTAAGCCACAAGGGGAAGTGTTTGGTGAGCGGTGACTACGTCGGGTACGTCGTACAGACCGCTAATCAGAAGATGGAAGAGAATTTCCGGAGGATCGCCAGGTGAGGGAATTGGTATTTTGTTGTGGACACTTTTACTGAGTTAGCGAGTCTCTGGCTGAGGAGATTGACACAGGAGTGATGGGAGTGATAAAGGGCCATTGGAACACAGGAGTGATGAGAGTGATAAAGGGCCATTGGAACACAGGAGTGATGAGAGTGATAAAGGGCCATTGGAACCCAGGAGTGATGGGAGTGATAAAGGGCCATTGGAACACAAGAGTGATGGGAGTGATAAAGGGCCATTGGAACACAGGAGTGATGGGAGTGATAAAGGGCCATTGGAACACAGGAGTGATGGGAGTGATAAAGGGCCATTGGAACACAGGAGTGATGAGAGTGATAAAGGGCCATTGGAACACAGGAGTGATGGGAGTGATAAAGGGCCATTGGAACCCAGGAGTGATGGGAGTGATAAAGGGCCATTGGAACACAAGAGTGATGGGAGTGATAAAGGGCCATTGGAACACAGGAGTGATGGGAGTGATAAAGGGCCATTGGAACACAGGAGTGATGGGAGTGATAAAGGGCCATTGGAACACAGGAGTGATGAGAGTGATAAAGGGCCATTGGAACACAGGAGTGATGGGAGTGATAAAGGGCCATTGGAACACAGGAGTGATGGGAGTGATAAAGGGCCATTGGAACCCAGGAGTGATGGGAGTGATAAAGGGCCATTGGAACACAAGAGTGATGGGAGTGATAAAGGGCCATTGGAACACAGGAGTGATGGGAGTGATAAAGGGCCATTGGAACCCAGGAGTGATGGGAGTGATAAAGGGCCATTGGAACACAGGAGTGATGGGAGTGATAAAGGGCCATTGGAACACAGGAGTGATGAGAGTGATAAAGGGCCATTGGAACACAGGAGTGATGGGAGTGATAAAGGGCCATTGGAACACAGGAGTGATGGGAGTGATAAAGGGCCATTGGAACACAGGAGTGATGGGAGTGATAAAGGGCCATTGGAACACAGGAGTGATGGGAGTGATAAAGGGCCATTGGAACCCAGGAGTGATGGGAGTGATAAAGGGCCATTGGAACCCAGGAGTGATGGGAGTGATAAAGGGCCATTGGAACCCAGGAGTGATGGGAGTGATAAAGGGCCATTGGAACACAGGAGTGATGGGAGTGATAAGGGGCCACTGGAACACAGGAGTGATGGGAGTGATAAAGGGCCATTGGAACACAGGAGTGATGAGAGTGATAAAGGGCCATTGGAACCCAGGAGTGATGGGAGTGATAAAGGGCCATTGGAACACAGGAGTGATGGGGGTGATAAAGGGCCATTGGAAGACAGGAGTGATGGGAGTGATAAAGGGCCATTGGGACACAGGAGTGATGGGAGTGATAAAGGGCCTCTGTACGACTATGAAGAGATTCCATTAAAAATCAGCCGTTTCCAGCTACATTGGTCATTTACAGCATTAACCCCGTATGCGTTGGATTTCTGATCCATTTCATATTATTTTAATGAGGAAAATGTGCTTTTCTTTAAAAAAACAGTGACTTGCTGGGTTTTGTGTCTTCTTGGCGGGTTCGATCACTTCTTTACCGGACACGTTACCGGATTTTGCCGGGTTCGTGCCGTAAATCATGCTCCGTGGTGGGTGTATAATAAAGCTGTGTTTCTGCAGGTTTCACGGCTCTCTTTTGAATGCTTTACGAAGAAAAGATTGCGCCCGCGATGGGGTCTGCGAGGAGGAAGCGCCAAGCGGCGTCTACACTCGCAGGAGGAGGAGGAATAAAGGAGAAAGCAGCCGGTCTGAAGACGCGGAGTCTGAGGATGCAGGGGGGGTCTCTTATTTAATGATTTAGAGGAGTTATGTCTGGAGAATTAAATCCCGGATTTACTCCCAAATCTGTGCATTAACGACCATTTCAGACCATTTCTCACCAAAAATAATAGTTATGTTTCCACGGCGCTAGATTGTGATACTCTGTCCAAACACACAAACATTCTGGGGGAAGAAAGGGGGGGGGGGTATTTTGTAATGCCATTCTATTGCTGTACGGAAGGGATGATGTGACTGAGAGCCTCTGAAAGAAAAATCTGGGCCGCGGCGGCCCTCGGTATCATGGATATTTAAGGATTTTTTCCTGGTTTTAGGTTTCTGCGTTATTAATCCTGTCTTGTTTTTAAATCCCGAGTGAAACTTAACAAAATAAATATTTTTACACAAAGCATTTGCATGATTTCTGGAAATTTTGGGTGATTTTTAATGTCGCCTCTGTTTTCCTTTTGCGTGGCCCAGAGATTTTTCCAAAATCAACCTTCAAAATCCACACGGCGACTGAGGCTTTCAGGATCTACTTGGATCAGCGCGGGCGAATAAGCCGGTGTTTGCCAGCTGTGGGCTAATCAGAGCCACCTGTGCCGGGTTTAAGAGAAACAGAAAACCTTTTTTTTTGGTGTTTTTTGAAGTCCATTTTTGTCCTTGTAGCCAGACAGACAATTTCCAGGATTTTGTAAATGAACCTTTTTTGGGTGTTTAAAAAAAAAAAAATCATATTTCATGCTAACAATTTTTAATCTAAGCGCAGATTTTAGATTCCTCTTTTAGTGCAGGTTTCAAGTGTTTTTTTTTTTTATATAAATATATTTTATATTTTCCATGTGTTTAATATTTTTGCAAACTCCCCAAAAAATATTTTATTCAGACCAGAAATAATAATTTCTAAATCTCTAAATTTATTTCATTAAAAAAAAAAATCAGATATCCGGGAACTAAAAATTTTAAATTCCAGTTAGACTGATTTCTGAAATAAATCTTGAATGGGTTATGGCTGCGGAGATACTGGATTAAAAATATATCTAAAATACGCCAAAAGTATTTTATTCCAAGTCAGGCTGAAACTATATTTGCATTCAATTTAAAATCTGTTTTAAATACAATATGTGGTTATTTTACACGTATTATTACTGCTCGCAGAATCAAGTTATTATGTAGCGCATTGTAAAATAGTTTTTTTTTATTTTTTTTTTGATCTTGAGGCATCAGACATATGTCTCGGTTTATTAATTTACCTGAGATTTGGCAAGAAGCAGAGTATTTTGTTGGCAGCTGATTAAAACCATATTGTGAATGTAATTTCTTATTAGGAAATGCAGCTGACGAGTTGAGGTTTAAAAGTTTTTCCGAGTCTGCAGAGTTCTGAACGTTCTCTTCAATTAAATCACGGAGTTCATAAAAGCCGATATCAGTAAATAGGGGCTTTTTTTTTTTATTATTTTTTTTTTAAGCTGAATTTTATCCATTGCTGCTAAAACATACTAAGATCGTTAGACCTCTAGGACCTGAAAATATAAATAGTTTTGTAATAAAGTTTTATTGAAAATTATTATTTTTTCTTGTTGTTGGGGGGGGGCTGTTACACACTCTTGAAATCTCTGGGGGGGGGGTCAGAAGCATTACATGTGTTGTGAATTGTCTAAGGTTTGAGCCCTTTCAATGCTCCCCCCCAAAAAAGTATGTTTTTACACGAAAAGGAAATCCCATTTTTTCAAATTAAATATTTCTTGTGAACGAAACGCTAGCAAGATCAGCTTGGAAAGGACGTGGAACTGACACAGGATTTAAACAGAAATGCCCCACGAGGTTCTGGGAAATGGAATTAAACATACAAGATTCCTTGTTTGAAAAACAGAACCCGCCGGCAAATCGGCCCCCATCCGGCCCCCGTCTAGTCGCCCGTTTCTCCTGCTGTAAAGACTCAAACCTTAATCAGTCGTCGGTCTCGTCTTAGATTCAGGAGCCGTATGTCTATCCCATGCATGTTTAATCCCCTCACTGTATTACCTTCTACCACTTCTGCTGGGAGGCTGTTCCAGTTCTCTACCACTTCTGCTGGAATCTGGATGGGGGTCTGTGACTCCCTTCAACATTCTAAATTAAATTTGTATTGATCTTGCATATTGATAGAAGGTTCCACAGAAGGACTTGCAGAGAATATTATTAATTATCTGGCCTGCTCCAGTTGGCAGCTTCTCCACGTGGTTGAACCCAATGCTCGTGAGATTAATCGATACAGCTTAAAGTTTTTGGATTTCCTTTCATATTTGCAAATCTCTCCCCAATAATCGCGGTTTTGTACGGCTGTGTTTAAGAAATTTATGAAATCAGCATTTGGAGAGGTCAAGAATAATAATAAAAAAAAAACAAAAAAAACCCTCTACATTATCCAACCCCAGATTAGTTTGCAAACCGCTGATTAAATGATCCGTTGATTTTGCCAACTTTATTTCTCAGTTGAACACAATTTGGGGCTTTGAATTTCAAGTCGGGGTCTTGAAAATAATAATAATAAAAAGCATAAGCGTGTATTTGGGTTTGCTGGCCCAATTTTCTTGTGTTTTGGATACAAACGATTTTGTGCTCGCGGTATCTCGGCGTCTACGGGTGATAAAAGTTTCACGTTGGTTAAAAAATTCAATTTGAGATTTTGAGATGAATTGGATTGTGACATAAAGTTAGGGAGATCTCCCCTAGATAACACCAAACAAGCAATTTCATCACAAATGCTCCCGGCGTCTTATTTGTTTTACGATTTTATTCATATTTATCAAAAGATTAAAGCGGCACATTTAAAAATTTACTAACAAAAAATATGCACTCAAGGTTTTGAAACAATCATGCAGTTTTTACAATCACAGAGATCTGAAAATGCAGTTCTGCTCTTCACCACTAGATGGCGGAATAACACTTTCCAACTTCTTCCTGTTTGTCTCGCCAGCCTTGTTCATTTGGTTCCCGTTATAAATGTTTTAATGACAGTCTTGCTTGCATTATGACGAACGCTGATGAAATTTAAGATTTGGGATGCATGTACAAGAACGCGAGGTAGTGTTCCAAGACAAAGTGTTTGGCGTAAATAAAAGCGGCATGTGTTTCTGGATGAAAAAGATAGTCCCGGAATGTGAGCGCCACATGTATGTATGGACCTAATAATGCGCTCTCCGTGTTTTCATGGAAACGTCACGCGTGCTCATGCAGATGTTGGGCAAACGGTGAACCCTCTTCCTCCGAGTTTACGAAAATCTAATAACCGAACATGTGATTAACGTGTTCAATTAGTGTCGGCCGTAATCTGCTGTCAGAAAATGGGAAATATGGTTATTTAAAACGTGAGACGTTAATAAAAGGCATGTGTGCTCCCTCGCGTCTCCATAAACCGCCGTGAACGTTCCCACCGCAGATATCTGGAACTACTAACAGGGAGATATATATATATTTTTTAATTTATTTTTTTCTTTTGTTAAATGTCGTAGTTTTTGCAGAATTGGGGATAAAAACCATTCACTTAGGGTTTGTCGTTTTAGCTGAGATTTATCCCATGTGTTTATTTCACCCCATTGGTTCCTGTTTCCCTATGGGTGTGAAATTGGTGGTTTTTTGGTTTGGGGGGGGTCATCGCCAGCTTCTTAAAGCTTAGACAAGGACCATTAACAAAAAATAATACATAGGAAGGCCAGCGATGGAAGAAATGTGCTGGACGAGGCGCCGAGTCAAAGGTGTCGGCGTGGGTTTTTGGTTCATTTTCTGGAGGAAGCAGCTGCCGACAGCCCTGTCTGGATGGTAATTTGTCAAAAGTTTCCTCGCCTGAAACTGAATACTCTCCGATTTTAGGGTTTATGGTTCAGGACGGGCTGGGGTCTCTATGGTCCTTCTTCTGTCCCGTGTGTTGGGGGGCTCTGTTTAACCCTTTGTGGGCCAGAGGAGTGAAATAATCACAGACAGTACTAAACGCAAATACAAAATACGACTGTACATGAACGCAAATATGAGTAATTTCCCTTTTTTGGGTTTTCACGTTTTTTTTTACATTTACCCCACTAAATCTTTCCAATTCAAAACCAGTTTGATCCCCAAAATCTTGTCCAATAATGCATTATTGTGGGTTCCCAATTAGGTTCATAGGTTTAGTGGGTGGTGGATGCGTGGACCAGCCTCCCAGCAGAAGTGGTAGAGGGTAATACAGTGAGGGGATTAAACATGCATGGGATAGACATACGGCTCCTGAATCTAAGACGAGACCAACGACTGATTAAGGTTTGAGTCTTTACAGCAGGAGAAACGGCCAACTAGACGGGGGCCGGATGGGGGCCGATCTGCCGGCGGGTTCTGGTGTTTCTATAGTTTTGAGTTTTTCTCCTCCTCGATTTTGTTGTGTTTTGTAACGGAAGTTGTGAGACGGGATGGTGCTGGGATCTGATGAATTAAAGATAGAAGGAGATGAAGTTATGGTGGTGATGGCCCCCAGCTGGGCAGATAATCTCACGCAAGTTCTTGTGAAGTTTGAGACGCGGACGGTTTATAAAGATATAAAGATTCTCAGGAAGGTTCCCCGCATTCTGCGGAATTCTGAGAGTCTCTCCGGACAGCTCCTTCCGCAGACTCCTCGCCCCGGCTTCTAATTATCTGTCTCCAAAGCTAGAGCCCACCCGACTTCTCCACATGCAGCGTTTACCCCCGGAAACCCTAATACCCCGCTTTACCCCAAGGTAGGTGAACCATTTAATGTATAAAACCCCGGGGGGGGGTAATTCTCTTCATTTAGGAATGTAACGTTTATGCGCGCGCACCCATGTTCGGCCGCACATATATATATATATCGGGTTTATTATACATATGGTTTCTTTGGAGGTATTTAAGCCGTGAAGACAAACCCCACAGATAACATTCCTCACAAAATGATCTCTTCAGAATCTCACCAGCGGAATTAACTCGATTTACCTTTTCCAGCAGAGAAAAATAAAATAAAATAAAAATATATATATTGTTTTTGTAGAATATTTTTGTAAAAATTGCCGACCTTCTGGAGCGCGTTTAGACGTCAGGTTCTGCAAATAACAACCCGGAGATCATTTCTTTTTCGCTTCTCTTTCGCTCGGATTCTCGTTGTCATGGAATTGGAATTTTAAACGCGTTTTGCATAATTTGTTGATTAATGAAAACTCCACATCTTCTCCGGTTCAATTTTCCAAGCGGATTCACGATAACGAAACTTAGTAACGTAAAAAAACAGAACCCGCCGGCAGATCGGCCCCATCCGGCCCCCGTCTAGTCGCCCGTTTCTCCTGCTGTAAAGACTCAAACCTTAATCAGTCGTTGGTCTCGTCTTAGATTCAGGAGCCGTATGTCTATCCCATGCATGTTTAACCCCTTAATGACAAAGTAAAAATGCATTGTTTTCAATGGGTTTTGGGACCGCCCATTGTCTTTAAGGGATTAATACCCTCTACCACTGCTACTGGGAGGATGTTCCACTTATCTACCACCCTTACCTCTAAAGAAGTGCTATAAACGTGCGTTACTTAATCTATTCATAAATAACATGACGTAATCCACGCGCTGATCTCAGGATTAAATCACTAACGCTACAAATCAGGTGTTTTACCCATGCATTATCCCATTGTACTGCGCCGCAGAATATGATGGCGCTATATAAATCAATATTATACAGCCGGGAGTCTTTGTCTATATGGAAAAACACAACATCGATAGATAAAAACCTACAGAAATCACAATGAAAAACCTCTTAATATTTAACGCCTGCCGGGTCTGTCCCAAAACCCCCAGAAATTCACTTTTATTTACTTATTCTTGAGCAATGTATACCATTTCAGGGTTAATTTTATGTTTTATCCCTGAGCGACCCAATCGCCTCCCACAGATTTTACCGGACAGCAAGAATCTCATGGAATATTATTATTATTTGACGTGTTATATAGCGCCATCATATACCACAGAGCTGTACGAGGAAAACTTCATTCCTAATTAATCATTTTTAGCTGTGCCGGTGATATTATCCGCAGGTGCTGCGCTTATGACACGCGCATGCACAGCGCCCGCTTCACCTCCCGTCTCTAGGGATTATCTCTCGGGATTATCTCATTAGACAGGGTTATTCGCACCCTGTACAATGTATAGATCAAATTCTAGCCATCCCTGAGGATTTTTTTTTAAGAAAGCTGACATTAAGCTGATTCTTACGCACCCTCAATGTGCCTGCGCCGCCGCAGGCTGCTATAATCTCAGCGCATCGCGACGTGCGTTGGCGGTATTTTTTAGATAAACCCAAAATAAAACCATTACAGATTATATTACTAATATCTTATTTTTTTATGCTATAATATTCGCTGAAACCCAGATTAATTTCAAACTAATTCTAGAATGAATGCCACAATTTGTTCTTCTGTAAATCTCAGAATTTAAAATGAATGAGAATCACATAATAAATCCCAATTATATATTTTCATTATATTTCTGTTATATCTACATATTTTAATAGAATCTCATAATTCATATTTCAGGCCACATTCATTCATCAACGGAATTTGGGGAAACCGAAACGATTTAACGCGGCCTCAAACTCCTCCTTAAACTCCTTAAAAAAACAAATTTGAAACGATATTGGGCTTTTATATTGTGGCCCTTATAATGTATATATTTCAGTGTATTGGAATTTACACTTATAGATAATATATATATCTATATCATTTCTAGAACTCTTCAATGGCTTCACTAAGTACGGTATATTATCAGATGGAATCAACAAAAAAGGAAAAAAATTGAAATATATATTTATTATTTTTATTACTATTGTTATTATTTATTTTTATTATCATTATTGTCATTTGTTACTATTTTTTATTGTTTTTATTATTATTATTATTATTATTACTATTTTTATTTATTGCTATTTTTTATTGTTATTTTTTTATTATTATTATTACTATTATTATTTATTGCTATTTTTTATTGTTATTTTTTTATTATTATTACTATTATTGTTATTTATTGCTATTTTTTATTGTTATTTTTTTATTATTATTACTATTATTTATTCCTATTTTTTATTGTTATTTTTTTTTACTATTACTATTACTATTATTACTATTATTGTTATTTATTGCTATTTTTTATTGTTATTTTTTATTATTACTATTATTATTACTATTATTGTTATTTATTGCTATTTTTTATTGTTATTTTTTTATTATTATTATTATTATCACAGGGCTATCCTCACAGTCCCCTATATATTGCTGAATATAATCCTTCACCTATAGTATAGGGCTATAAAGGGTATGGCACACGGCGATAAATTGGCTTGACCAAAGTCATATGACAGACGGTCGCAGGAGACCAAATAACGATTGTGTAATTTACTCGGCTTCCTTTACTTAACCTTGAGTGCGAGACACGTGCAGGCGTTTTTCTTAATTAATTCAAGTAGGACCAAAACCTGCTAAAATACGGTAATATTTTGTGGCTCGGTTGGGAAAAGCTGAATTTTTTACGTGAAAAATGATTGGTTAATAATATATGTGTAGTTGGTTTAAATTCTGACATTTTCTAGTTTAGGAAGAAAATTGGACAATTTTTTTTTTATGTGTAATAACATTTTTATGAAATACTCAATATAAAAGTTCATAATATTCATAATTATTCAAGCCAAAAAAAATGAATAATGTTTAAAACGTGACAAATACGAGAAAATATATAAATAAAATAAATTTATAAAATAAAGAAAATCAAATAAATAAGTACAAGCTTTCATATGTGGATAGTCGATCAAAAGAAAACACATAAAAATAAACTTTTTTATATAAGGTGATGAAAAAAGTACTACACGATATACCGGTAATATGATATATGATATAATATTATAATATTAACATTATTATTAGAATTTTTTAGACTATATCGATTGTTGGGTTTATTTGGTCAAACATTTATTTTTTATCAGTAAATCTAGAAGGATATTTGTAATTCAATAACAATATTTTTACAGCCATCGCTGTTACTATGTCCCAGAATTCAATTGTTTTAAACTAACTTTGCACTCTTTTTATTTTTATCTATTTTTTTTATTATTAAATTTTTTTAATAATACATATATATATATATATATATATATATATATATATATATATATATTAAAAAAAATATATTTTTTATATGGCAGATAAGGGGCTAATAACTTCTAATAAAGACAGGACATATTATTGATAAAACTACCATTCTTTCTTTTTTTAAATTAAGACAAATATTTAGAACATGCAAAAAATAGCACCACAATATTATCTTTTCTTTTTAAAAATAAAAAAATAAAAAATTCAAAAAATGAAATAAAAATAAACATTTAATGATAACCTAATATTATTATCTTCTATAAAATATGGCATTTAGGTATATAACCAATTACCCCCTGCTTGATTTTATTCTAAAATAGAATAGTCAAATTTGTTAACGCTTCTCTGGAATTAGTTTTTTTAAAATACGCCGCTAAAGAAATGAAGGCCGTGAAAATTTGGTGCAAACGAGAAAAAATCTTACCGACGGCAACAGCTTCTCTATACCCCATGAAATAATAACCATTTGCTAAATTGTTGGGAAGTTGTTATAATTCCTTCTCCAAATTATTACTCGCCCTTCAGATTAGAAACGAGGCCAGGTTAGCAATCAGCCTTAAATGGTAGGATTTCTAAAGTAAGAATCACTTGTCTGATTGTGAAGTGGAGGCCATTATGGTCTTGATTGAGTCTTTTTTTAGCTGCCTTGATTTGCAGTCGAGAGAACATATTCTCCAGTATTCCGCCAGCAATCAGAGATTTCCCCAGTTTTTCGCGTATTTAACGATTTAAGGTCCACTACATGCGAGCAGCTGCCGCTTTTTAACTCCCGTCATTAACGGCATCTTGGAAAAAGAGGCCTTTTTTTTTTGTTTTCTTGTTTCCTTTATGGAAAAAAAAACACGCGGCGATGAAACGTGGCGGTGAAAATGTGATGAACCGACTTTGCGAATCAGATGGAGGTATCAGCCGAATAATTACACTGCGGGACCCACCACCCCTTTTTGTCTTAATTGCTTTCCGTGTGAAACAATCTCGCAGATTCTTTCACTTTCAATCTCAGTTTCACGCTGATAATTATACATATATGCATTTTTAAAAAATATTCTTTTATTGTTTGATTTTAAAAGTAATATAAATTCTTTAAATGGCAAAAAATCTGATTTTATTTGTAGAATGATAGGCTTATGGCCATAAAATATAATTTGATTAGAATTTTATTATCACTAATTCCAATGTAAAAGTGTTTTAGGATCACGGGGGACGATGGAATCTCCCGAGTACAATCGGTGCTGCTCAGTTTGAATTGTAATCTTAATTCCAACATTTCATCTCCAGATCATATCAGGGGGGTATTTTTATTGGGCGGTTAGATAAAATAATATACATTGTAACCAATAATTAATTGTTTTGTTTCTTGGAATTCGATCAAATCACAGCTAATGAAACTGAATTTAAATTCTTGTTACACCGACTCATTTGGCAGATCTGATTTTAACCGTTGATAATTTCACCATAAATTATGTAGACCAATCAGAAAATGAATTAGACAAATGAAGACGTCACATGATCCATAGCTGGTTAATGTTGCTTAAGGAAGCTACAACTGTCTGCCCAATGCCACCAATGCTGAGTTCTCATTCGCCGGGGGGGTGAACATTTACATATGTTTCCTGGAATATAGATATATATTTAAATTATATATATATATATATAGATATGGATATATTTATATATATATAATTCTGATAAGTTACAGGCAAAGGAACAGGAAGTATTTGATAAAATTGTGTATTTGTAACAAGGAAGTGACATCATAAATAATTTGTTTAGTCTCAACATAAATAAATAAAAAAATAAGCATGGATATTTTTGAATGCATTAAAGTTCACCGATGTAATGTTCGTATGCAATAAAATAAATTGGCTGATGTTTCTGTGATGTCATTGACGATGGAAAACACCTTTAACGACTTTTAAAGCAAAGAAGAAGTTTACAGACCTTCATTCCTCTTGTATCTGAATGTCAACTGCTGTGTTGTACTTGTCGTTATCTGTAACATTTTCTTCTTTGTACAGCGCTGCGGAATCTGTCAGCGCTTTATAAATAAAGTATAATAATAATAGACTTTCGAAGACTTTAAAAGGGGACAATTCCTTAAACAATTTCAGTTTCTATCTCCTTAATTCTGAGGCTCTTCATTTGTAAAATTGCATTGGCTGCCTAAATTTTAAATAACGTTAGAAAGATAAGAATGAGCCCAAAAGGCTCTGGAGCATTGTGAATCGGGGTGATTTATATCGTGACGTGGCCAGTAGGCGGCGCTGCAGGGCTCTTCCATTGGCTGATTTCAGTAGAATTCTACGTGAAACAGTAACAGTATGTCTGTCCATGTTACGAGGCCAAGATGGCAATACATGGGATAGAATGCATATTTGTTAAATGTTCCTGCATCTGCAAATGTGTCGGCCACTAAACGTCATCGCAAATTAAAAGCCGTCATAACGTACAGGCAGCGAAAACTTTTTACTTTCTGATGAATTTTCTTATTTAAAGTCTTTTGCGGTCATTAAGTTGCCCATTTCCCAGATCCAGCTACAGTTCTGCCGGATCCAAACAATTCCGAATAATTGTTAGGTGGTTGGAGACGCATGACGCGTATGTCCTCGCGTGACTTAATACGGCCCCATCCGGCCCCTGTCTAGTCACCCGTTTCTCCTGCTGTAAAGAGTCTTAGATTCAGGAGCCCCAAATGTCTATGCCATGCACTTTTACATCCCCTCATTGTATTAGCCTTTACCACTTCTGCTGGGAGGCTGTTCCACTTATCTACCACCCTCTCAGTAAAGTAAAACTTTCTTACATTCCATCTCAGGCTCTGACCCTCTGACCCTTTTTTTTGTCACATACTTGCAGTTCCACATACAACCACTAGAGGTCTACCTTTAACATTTACTCCTCAGCTGGGTCCTTTTCTGGATTACCTATGGGTTATTCTTTTGATTAAACATGGGCCGTGTTTTGCACATCACGTGTGTCGTCTTTAACGTGTGTTTTGTGCATGTCGTTACCCAGCCATGTGGTGGCACATGCTCTCCGTCTGTCTGACATGTCTACCCTTTTTATACAAACACTGAACAATCACACGTCAGATTAATGTGCAGCTTTGAAATGAGTCCCCGGGGGACGTCCTCAGGAACCATTTCTTCCTGCGAGATCATAAATCCAAGACCCCCCTCTATGTCGGGTCCCTGCGTTTTCTCAAGGGCTCACTAAGACTTCGATGGCCGACCTGCCTTCTATGATGTTGTCCAAAGCTCCTGATAGAAATTAAATATGCAAATTGCTATCATTAATCCCATTCAGATGCAAATGTGATGTTAACTCTTTCACGAGCTTCTCCCCCCCATCTCTTACTTTAATTGACATTTTTTTGTCCTGCTCGCATTGTAAACGCATATAGTGGCCTAACACAAATAAAACAGTGCTAATAGTTACACGAATATCAATTATTTATTTCAGCATATTAGCCATAGAGCTGCCAAGTGTCCCTTTTTCAGAAGGAACAGTCCTTCTTTGAGGTCTATTCACAAATGCTTGAGGCGGGTCGAGTTGGCGGTCGAGGAGCTCCTCTGAGTTGGCTGAAAATAATAAGCTAAAGTGAACTCAAGTACAGTTAAAACTTTGTCTACTCACAGAAATGGCAGCCCCGTTGATAAAGACCTTTAACTCAACAAAATGAACGCGACTCTTCAGTGGGAGGCAAGTTAACCATAAAAATTCCGTTAAATTCAAAATGGCCACCCAAGTCAGCAACTTAATTAACTGGCGGTCTTTTACACCACATTATTATTATTATTATTATTATTATTATTATTATACAACTGGACTCTATGTGGGGCTTTATGGTTTGAGCCTTTACAGCCGGAAAAACGGGCAACTAGACAGGGGGCCGACGGGGGCCGATCTGCCAGCAGGTTCTATGTTCCTATGTAAAAAAAATAATAATAATAATAAATTAATAAAGTGATACACTGAAGTCCTTGGGAAACCCACAGGAAGAACATTGTTCCCTCGTCCAAGTTTCTTCTCACGTATATATGTCATGAGCATCATTGCGTGCAGCGTGACATCATCAGGTGCCCCCCTTTCACCCTCCCCAACGCTTCCCCTTCAAACTAAATAGTTTTCTTAAACGGTTTATTCTGAGGCAGGTGACTGTAACAAATCGTAACCGTATCAAATCATACGAAACAAGGGGAACGACATATCCAAAGGATTTTGGCTTCACTCACTTTTACTGTTCAATATCTGCGATCTCACACGTCCCAAAACAGCGAGATCTGTTTCCAAGGGACCCGGAGAGAAACTCTCGATTCTGACTGTATTTTGACAGTCCGACTGTGTGGTTCTGCCGACAAAATGCATTGTGTACGGTAAATATCCTAAAACATGTCACTCAAGTTACAGAGGTTCCAAAATCAACAACATCTGTTCTACTGATTTTCTTTTTTTTTAAATATTTTTTATTTTTTTTAAGCTCACAAAGTTTATTTTTTTTAACGAGTGCTGCCGGTAATCTAATTATATATATTTTTTAGGTATTTACTGTGTATCAAAAAAAAAATATATTTTATGATAAAAATGTGAAATAAACATCAAAAAACTGTAAATAACCATTTTTAAAAAATAAAATTTTTTTTAATTAAGTCAATAATTCTTATTATAATGTATATTATTGGTATAATCATTTTTAGCTCATTATAAAAAAAAATCCAAAATTTGAATTATTTTAACAGACGGCATGTCTCTTTAAATATGGAAATTAGATCAGGAATATCATTAAATAATATACCAGGTCAAGTGACGCTGCCCTGTGATGACTGACAAAACACAGTTTCAATTTGCCATTTCTAAGTACTTATAAACCACCAACTGACATATAAACAGCAGGGACGTTGCTGTCAAACAGCGAAACGAAGCTTCCGCAGTTTATGCAAATCCAGAAAACATTTTTTTTTCTTCCCCTAAGTTGTTTACGTGAAATGCGCTCGTAATTTTCATAGAACAGCGAAATTATTTTGCTTTTTGCAGAGTGTCTAAAGAGTAGGCGACATTTACAGGTCGTCTTGGTTTGTTGATGTCCTTCTCTTATCCTGCGTCTGATGAATGTGACGGGGCAGAAACGTTACCAGGACTTAATAAAGCTTAATGGGGTATCAGAGCATCGGTGAATCACGTATCACAGACGTCTAAGCTGAGAAAAGAAGACTTTCCTGTGAAACTTTATATTTTTGATAGATATTGTGTTTTTATTTACCCAAATACATATTTTTTCACATCTTTACATCAGATCGGTCAGGGTGTTCTGTAAAGTGTTACTGTGTCCAGCGACTGGGGTTTGTGGGTGGCTGTAGCCGTGTACAGGTTGGGGTTTGCTGTGTAGCAGTTGGGTTTGTTGTGTAGCAGTTGGGTTTGCTGTGTAGCAGTTGGGTTTGCTGTGTAGCAGTTGGGTTTGCTGTGTAGCAGTTGGGTTTGCTGTGTAGCAGTGGGGTTTGCTGTGTAGCAGTTGGGTTTGCTGTGTAGCAGTTGGGTTTGCTGTGTAGCAGTTGGGTTTGCTGTGTAGCAGTTGGGTTTGTTGTGTAGCAGTTGGGTTTGCTGTGTAGCAGTTGGGTTTGTTGTGTAGCAGTTGGGTTTGCTGTGTAGCAGTTGGGTTTGCTGTGTAGCAGTTGGGTTTGCTGTGTAGCAGTTGGGTTTGTTGTGTAGCAGTTGGGTTTGTTGTGTAGCAGTTGGGTTTGCTGTGTAGCAGTTGGGTTTGCTGTGTAGCCGTAGGGTTTTTCAGCCATCAAAGTTTGGGTTTTGCCATTTAGCGCCTGTGTTAGGATCTGTTGGTTGAGTTCTAGTTTCGTAGCAGTTTGGATCCAACATTTAATAATTAGGTTTTAGTTAGTCTTGGTGTGCAGAAGTTGGATTTTGCCACAAAGTATTTTTTCTTTCCCATGTAGCAGTTGGGTTTGCCATGTAGTGCTCGTGATATATAACAATTAGGTTCTTTCAGTGTAGAGATCAGGTTTTGTCATGTAGTAGTGGGGTTTTACCATCTAACAGTTGGGGTTCGGCATTCAGCAGTTGGGTTCCCATGCAACAGTTGGGTTTAGACAAGTAACACTTGGGCTTTCCATGTAGCATTTGGGTTTTCCATGTAACAGTTGGGTTTTTGCTCTGTCACAGTTGGGTTTTCCATGGAACAGTTGGGTTTTTGCTCTGTCACAGTTGGGTTTTCCATGTAGCAGTTGAGTTTTTGCTCTGTCACAGTTGGGTTTTCCATGTAACAGTTGGGTTTTCGCTTTGTCACAGTTAGGTTTTCCATGTAACAGCCGGATTCTTCTGTATATCAATATTTTATCAATCTTCTGTCTGACCCGGCACCTGCCATGTTTTATGTTTTTTATAGACACATATAATCAGATGGCAGATGAGAACGATGGGGTTTATGGTATTTTAATGGCAAATTGGTTTATCTTCTTTAAATGACCGTACGGACCCCACAACCCATTCCTTCCACCATTCATCTTTAACATGCGCAGATAACCATCTGAACAACAACATCGGACTTTCTTTTTAAGGCCACATGTGTGTAATATGTCATACTTAAAGCCTACACGCTCAGACCCTCCTGATCGTCGGTTACGATCGCATGTATTACAGAGCGAGTTTCACGATATCTTTGACCCCTTGGCTCCATTACTGGGCTGCCACATGGAATTATGATTGAGTCTGACTGTACTATTAAGCCAATCTTCATAAATGCGTCCATTTCCTGGACCCGCACGGCGGTCGCTCCCCGATGATGAGGGTAACCGAGAAGGATAGCCGTCACCGCTCCAACTTGTCATCCATGAATTGATTACATCAGTGACCAGCGGTGGTCTGTTTTGAAAGCCCCCTACCTCAAATCCCCGTCTTATTTCAGCTCTTACTGTAAAACTACCAGCAGAAGTTTACAATTAGGGGGAAATAATAACCAAATCTCCTTTCATCTGTACATGCAATTACAACGAGCTCCGTGTTTTAATGGGACTGTTAAAAAAAGAAAAAGAAAAAGAAAAAAAAAGTCAAGTTTTAACCCATAAGGAAAAGTAAACATTCCTTCCCTAGATGTCGTATCATTATCACAACAAAGAGAAACTCCTGAAATCCAAGGACTTTAACATCTGGAGAATGTTAATCAACTCAAAATGACGGATGTTTTTTATTTTAGCTTGTGACAGACACACTCCTTTCGTAGATAGATGATTATTTACATAAATGACATCATCAAAATGGGGGGGGGATGCAAAAAACACATCAAAGACTTCATTGAAAAGAAATGTTCATTCTTCATTTTGTTCCAGCGGTTCTAGAATGTTGATTTTTTTATTTTTTTTTTATTATTAATTTTTTTTAGCGGTGACATTTTCTAAATGTTTATCGGATCTGACTTTAAACCCACGTCAGCGCTTTCTCCGCGATGTTTGTAGACTTATCACCTTCGGACAAAAAAGCGTAGCGATGACCTCACGGCGGTTGCTGATTTTTTTAGGAACCGCCGCATCTGCTGAACACGCGACTTAAAAAACCGCATGTGTTTGAAATTATCCAAGTGCGCAATTACGTGCAGAATTTTTTTTTTTGGGTTTCAAGTCTTAAACGTAAACTTGTTCTAATCCCCGCTTTAGAATGCGAAAAGCCGGAGCGTTCTAATTTCGGAATGTTCAGAAACGGTTTTCCGCGGTGGTTTATTCGGCCGGGTCTGGCCTCGTTCTTTCAGCAGGGATCTGACTGATGGCGTGCTGCCTAAATCTCGCCGGTAGACCCGCTGCAATTTAGTTGATATCGTGCAATTTCCTCTTACACTCTCGAGTTGATCTGCAGGCTGACCTTAAACAATTTGTCTTCTTTTCGGAGTGAAATGTCAGCAAGAGGAAACTATTAAGTCAAGAAAGCAATTCAGAGAGGGTAGTCCGCTGTATAAACAGAATTTGACCTATACTCATTCATTTCTGGCCCTTTACAAAGAGATCTTACAGATCCGCTCCGTTCTGAGCGCCTTCTGCGCATTCAGACGCCGGGGATCGGAGCGTCGGCCGAAGGGCCTTCGGTTTTCCCGACGGGGCAACAAATATCTCAAGGCAGGGATTTAAATAAATTTATCCAAATAAATACAAGGTCGTTATGTGAAGGGAGCAACCTGAACAATTAAGACCGATATACGACTTTATTCAAAGGAACAGACCGCTGGGTTTTTTATTTTTTATTATTTTTGAATATATTTGTTCTGTTTCCACATATATATTTATAAACAAATAAAATTATCCTCATGTTAGTATTGTAATATTATTTTATATATATTTTGGAGAATGTAAGCATTTTGGTTTTCCTGTTATATAAACCGTTTTATTTTACTTTTTTTTTATTTTTATCTTTTAGAATTTTTTTTTTCATTTTATTTACCCCCCCCTTTTTAAATTAAGGGTTAAAAGCTTTTTTTGTTGCTGCTTTTGATTATTTTAAAAAAAAAATTCTGGCTGTTTCTAATTTGGCTAGATACAAACATTCAACATACATTTTTCTTTTTGGTATAGGGAAATAATTGTCACCATGTGAAAAGTCAGTTGAAGTTGTTTTTGAGTCATATGGGGGCAGAGGGACAATTTAATTGAGTTTGTAAAGTATGAAGCTCCGCCCCAGAAAACTCTAACCACGCCCCTTGAAAAGTTTCTTTTTGCCATTTTAACTTTTTGGAGATGCGGGTTAAAATTTACACGAAGGGCAGTTAACGTGGTACTGGGGTAAACGATTAGTGGCCCTGTTGGCCAGGATGCCCAGTCTACGCATGTCCCTGTCATATTCTGCTCCCCTCAGACAGCAAGTTGACAATGAAACTTGTTAAAAAAATGTTGTGTTTTAGACCTTTAAATCCATGCGATTTGTCGTGTAGCCCAATGTTGTTTTGGGCCTAAATGCCATTTTTTATTTATTTTTAGAGTTTTCCACTCGGAAACCAGCTCATGTGCGGGGCCATGTTGGATCTGTAAGACCGCCCACTTCTGCTCTTCATATGCTTCCCGACAATAATCCTGGCTCGATTGCTTCTGTCTATAGATTGTTTTCTAATTTTTAGCAGGATAGATCTGTATCACTGGAGGGTGGGCGTATTATACCCACAGTCAGCTGCTTTGGGGTCTATATACTATATAACTACATTATTCTATACCCCTCTGCATTTCAGGTGTCCAAATTGGGGCACTTTTGTTGGCAAGAGGCAGTGAGTGGCAGGGCCAGCCCCAGAGGTAGGTGACGCTGATCCAGGAAGTAGATGTGGTGGGAGGCTTGGCCAACCCCTTCCCCAAAATGACACCGCACAACACAAGTGGCACAAAGGGGCAAAGCGGGAGCTGCAACAGTAGAGCTCTGCACTGATTTTCCGCCTCCCCGGGACGGTCAGGCCGTGCTCCCCCAGCAAAAGCAGAACAGGGGGGGAACCTACCCATTAGGAACAGTGCCCAAAAATCTTGACTGCCTGGTGAAATCCGGGATTGTTGGGAGGTATGATTATACTCATTCTAGTCATGTGAGGGGGGGGGGGCACAAAAAGTTCTACATATACCAGGATATATGCAGATATGTGAAGAACCATAAATTGGAAAGTTAGAAACAGTTAGAAAGTTGGAAACAAAGTTTCAATCCCCCCCCCCATTCATTCTTTTGGAAGCCGTAATAAATATCTAGTTTTATTCCCATTTATTTTAATCATTATATGGAACATAATGTGCCGGACTCGCATGTGATGTCATTAAAGGGTTTATTCCAGAGCTCTTTGATGATTTATTGGTATTTATGTAGAACGGTTCCACTCGGATCTCGCCCTCCGAAACACGGCGAGGATTTCACTTTTTTCTCTTTGATGATGTCATCTTTCCGCACCTTCCTTCTGCCTCCCCCCTTAAATACACCGAGGTCCTTCCTAACCGTAACCCCGGCTTTCTGTATATTCTGTACATTTCACATCTGTAAATCATCAGGATTTTTTCGCCGGCGGTGCTCGTTACTGATAGATACGACCTTAAACATATGTCATTTTATTTATAATTTGCTGACACGCCAAAGGCGCGTGTAACACGGAGTTTACACGTCAGACCGTGTCACGCGGCCAAACCTGGGGTGCATGAATTAGGGTTCATCTAAAAACTAGGCCTAGAACCGTTTTGGGCATAACAATCAAGATCAAATTTGGGCTTTTAAAAAAAATATATCAACTCACCCATTTTCTCCCCAATTTTTCTTCCAGAATTTTGGAAAGATTCGCATTTTTTTAAAATTTAGCGCAGGATCCAGACTGCTCCAGCACGCAGGAAATGGATGTGATGTCACTTCCTGCATGCTGGATCATCGCCGTACATTTTCGGTTATCCATTTACGCCCCTCGGTGTATAAAAGGACCACCACCGGCTAAAATTAAACGATAAATGTAATAATAGTAAATGGGTTATTTCAGTGAATAAAAGGAAAGTTTATCGAAGAAGCGGCTTTTTCAGTGATTTTTATGCATCTGATCAAAAGATGTAAACGATCCAGAAATAAAACTTTTTGTTCACAGAAATGTTGTGCTTATTAACACCGCTGTGCAATTGGTGGCCACTGGGCATTTTCGTGGTGTGCCAACAGGGTGATAAATAAGTGGAACAGCCTCCCTGCAGAGGTGGTAGAGGGTAATACAGTGAGGGGATTAAACATGCATGGGATAGACATACGGCTCCTGAATCTAAGACGAGACCAACGACTGATTAAGGTTTGAGTCCAAACTGGTGACTAGACGGGGGCCGAATGGGGCAGATTCTGTCTCGATGGGCCAGGGGCCCCTATGGAATCTGGGCATAGGGGTAACTCAGATGTAAAACTAACCCTGTACCTTTCTTTTTTCTGCATCCACATAAAACGCATTCGATTTCCTTTAACTCCATCTCAGACTTTTCCCCCTTTTGTTTGATTTTTAGGAATTGCGTTTTTTTGGAGATTTTCTTTCCGTCTTCATTACGAGGCCCCTTTGAACTTTTAATATGAAGAGCCGAGCAGGAATCCCAAAGCGTAAAGCTCCGGGGAGTGCGCGGGGTCCCCGCGGGCGCAGCGTGCTAAACCTATCATGTCATCGTGAGGAGCGTTAATCTGCTCAGTGTCAGTCTGCGTCCCGACGGCGCGGGGTCTGGCGGGGGGGGGGATTCTCGCTCGCGGGTTCCTCTTATTAGGTTACGTTTAATATGCAGAGCAGAGCCGAGCGATCTGACAAATCCAAGATGTTTCTCTTGGTTTCCGCACCTGGGCCCTGATGATGTCATCGCGTTCACCTACCTCGTGGTTCAAAGCCGGCGGAGCGTCTGCTTGTCTTCAGACGGGTTCTCTGCTGCTTACGAGCTCGCGAAAATCTGATTTCTTCCCCCTTTTCTGTAATTATGCAAATTGCCATATTATGACTCAACGCGGTCGGGTTTATAGTAATATGATGTACGCGGATTTCTGCGTTTAAGCGAGACTTAAACTGTAACCCTTTGTGTGCCAATATGCAAATTCAAATAAACTTTCTATTTTAAAATAATAAGCCCCTTGTGTCCTGCGTTATGGTACATACCCCTTTAATGTATAGATAAATCAGTGACCGGCCCCCTGTATAATGTATAGATAAATCAGTGAGGTGCCCTGTATAATGTATAGATAAATCAGTGACCGGCCCCCTGTATAATGTATAGATAAATCAGTGACCGGCCCCTGTATAATGTATAGATAAATCAGCGAGCCGGCCCCCTGTATAATGTATAGATAAATCAGTGAGCCGGCCCCCTGTATAATGTATAGTTAAATCAGTGACCGGCCCCTGTATAATGTATAGATAAATCAGTGAGCCGGCCCCCTGTATAATGTATAGATAAATCAGTGAGCCGGCCCCCTGTATAATGTATAGATAAATCAGTGACCGGCCCCCTGTATAATGTATAGATAAATCAGTGACCGGCCCCTGTATAATGTATAGCTAAATCAGCGAGCCGGCCCCCTGTATAATGTATAGATAAATCAGTGACTGGCCCCTGTATAATGTATAGATAAATCAGTGACCGGCCCCTGTATAATGTATAGATAAATCAGTGGCCGGCCCCTGTATAATGTATAGATGAATCAGCGAGCCGGCGCCCTGTGTAATGTATAGATAAATCAGTGAGCCGGCCCCCTGTATAATGTATAGATAAATCAGTGAGTTAAATCATTAGGTCAGGGTTGGCCCTTCATAATACTCGGTGAACTGGGGGGGGTGATTCACATACCTGGGAACATTTGGGCTCCGGCTACCCTTTTCGGGACTCGGCCAGGACTACCTGCTGATGTCACAAAACACCCCTCCATTTAAGGGGGAAATGGGCGGGGCGTGGGGCATGTCAGGACCCCCACGACCCGGAGGATTCAGATGAAACCCCTGGAGCGTTCCAGGTAATAACTCCCATGTCAGTGAATCTGCCCCTCGGTGTCACTCGGAATGTCCGCGGGGCCCCCGATCACCGTTACATTCTATCCGTCAGATTACGGTAACTCCAAAGGCCGTCTCCCGTAAATCTCCCCGTTTATCGGAAGATTCTTCCCGTCCCCGGATTGGCGTTAATATTTACTCGAAGTGACAGCTGAGAATTTACTTTTTCGGGTAAAAGAATGCTGAGAGTTTCGTTTTTTAACTTGATAGAAAACCGACTCCCTGACGTCCTTTGGATTCACAGACGGATTTCTGGGACGGCGATTTCCCCCGCAGTGTCCGTCTGTCTTCCGTCTGATCGCGACGCGCGAGAAACAGATCAGCTCCTAACAGGCCCGGACTGGGACAAAAAATAGGCCCGGGCATTTAAGCCTGAGCAGCCCATATTTATTTATTTATTTATTGTTAAAGCCCACCCGTACCATCTTTGCATTTAATCATTAACACAAATCATTAACACATTCATTAATGCAGTCTCACAAATCATTCAAGCAATTCATCCTCACATGAATTCATTGTCATACGCATTCACACAATTCATCCACACATTTATTCATTCATTCTCATACGCATTCACACTAGCCCCTCTCTTCATCTTATCTGCCCCTTCTCACTATGTTCCCCCTTTTCACTATGTAACCCCCTTCCCCACTTCTCAATATGTACCGCCTCTATCTATCCCCTCTCCCCCTTTCTCACTATCTAACCCCCCTCTGCCCCTTCTCACTGCACCCCCCTCCCTCACCCTACTTACCTTGTTGCCGGAGCAAGCAGCAACTGCGACCGCGCCTGTGCCAGGGCAGGATTGATTTAGGGGCTGATGGAGCTGCAGCTCCAGGCCCCCACCTTAAAATAGGTCCAGTCAGGACTGGACTGACTGGTCCTATATGGCCGCATTAACGCAGAGCCCCTTAAGCCCGCTGCAACTACCCCCTCCTAACTATCTACCCTCTCCCTCTTTAAAGTTCACTTACCTTTCAGGAGTCCTGTGGTGGGGGTGCAAGGCCTCTGCCTCCCAGCTCTGCCACTGTATGGAACAGTATAGAGTGATGGGAGTTATGATGTACTTTTAGAGCATAATTAGATCATGAAAAAGACATTGGAAATGGCACAGCATAACACCCATCACTCTCACACACTTACCAATCCACACGTATACCAATCCACACATACACCAATCCACACATATATACCAATCCACACATACACCAATCCACACATATATACCAATCCACACATATATACCAATCCACACATATATACCAATCCACACATATATACACTAATCCACACATATACACCAATCCACACATATATACTAATCAACACATATATACTAATCCACACATATATACCAAACCACACATATATACCAAACCACACATATATACACCAATCCACACATATATACACCAATCCACACATATATACACCAATCCACTCTCACTGAATGTTTTCCTACCTTTCCTCTTTTCTCCTTACAGCTCCTTTTCCTCCTCTTCGCTCCTCTTCTTCAGTTCTTCTGTCTTCTCTGTCTTCTTCCGGGTCACCGGGTCGGTGGGCGCGGCTTCAGTGTTGTGCGCCGGGATCTGACAGCAAACCTCGGCACACAACAGCTGTTGCCGCGCAGATCACAAGGGACCGGTATTGGAGGTCTTTAACAGACCTCCGGCTCCCTTGAGTGATTTTAAGCCGGGTTGAACCCGGCTTAAAATCACTCAAGGGAACCGGAGGTCTGTTAAAGACCTCCGATACCGCTCCCTTGCGAGCCTGCTCCTCCAGCGGCGGACATTACTGTCCGTCTCTGGAGGAGTGCCGGGTGCCGCAAGTTGGCAGCCCCTGATGAGCGGCACCCGGTGCGGACCGCCCCCCGTCGCGCCCCCTGGAGTGTGGCGCCCTGCTCTAAGAGGCCGGGAAGCCCCCACCAGGGCCGGCCTTAGGGGTCTGCGGCCGCACAGGGTTTAAATTAAAACATCGGGGGGTTTTTTTTCAACTTTATTTAACATCCTCCATGTTAAATAAAGTTAAAAAAAACTTTATTTAACATGGAGGATGTTAAATAAAGTTAAAAAAACCCCCGATGTTTAAATTTAAACCCTGTGCGGCCGCAGACCCGTAAGGCCGGCCCTGGTGGGGACTTCCCGGCCCCTTAGAGTGGCGGACCCGGTCGCAGTTGCGGCGGGCTTAAGGGGCAGGTGCCCCTTATGCCCTGCGTTACTGCGGCCGTAGGTAGGTTAGGGGCCTGGAGCTGCAGCTCCATCAGCCCCTAAAGTCAATGCGGCCCTGCCGTGGCCCGGCCCACCGGGCAAATGCCCGGTGTGCCCGATGGCCAGTCCGGGCCTGGCTCCTAATCAGCTGTTGGCGTTGAGCGAAGCGTCCGCGCTCCCTCTGAGTATTACGGGTTAAGGATCAGAAATGGAACTTTTGGCATCAAAATCTATCTCAAAAATCTGAAATTTCACTTAGAAACGCCTTTGATTAAAAACTCTAAACCCTCCGCGATAAACACAGCTTTTGGATTAGCAAAAAAATATTTATCTGAATTCTTTTTAGCAATTTACACTATATTGTCTCCAAACTGTGATTTATTCACCAAAAAAAAGATAACAAACAATCTCTATTGTCTTTTAAATTTGGAATCTAATGGATTTGAATAAATTGATCATCTTTTCCAAATTTGCTAATTTTTCTTTCCCAATTTTTTTTTCTGCGCATGGCTAGCCCCGCCCCTTCACAAAGCCACTCCCCCAGAAGACGGAGAGCTCTGGGGACCGTCCCCTGCGAAGCTCCCAGGTATTTCAGGTGTCAGCCCCCCAGCCAACAAAAGGAAAGACGCTGCCTCCTTAATATTATTATTATTATTAATTATTGTTTTATATAGCGCCATCATATTCCGTAGCGCTGTACAATGGGATTAATTAGTTTATTAGGTTTTAGTGTCTATAAGTCATTTGGAGCATCTGGAAAAAAATAAAACCTTCATAAATTGTCCATCACTGATAATATAATAAATTAATAATAATAATATTAATAATAAATTTGAAAAAAATAATTTTCAACTTTGTCATAATTTAGAAAGAAGTTTGCAAAAAATGTACTTTTTTTGGTCCAAATCATTACCTGTCACCATCTTCTTCCTGATTGAAACAATTAAAACTAAATTTTTTTTTTTTGCTTTGTATTTCACAGAAAAATCTGCGAATTATTGCCGCCAATTTTTTTTTATGCTGGAAGGTACTTTTACCCGTCCTTACAGCGAGTGATTAACATAATTATACTGTAATACATGCGCGGCGTGAGCTGCCCGCGGAGGCAATTTATACTATTATTGAAGAGAAGGCATCGGTGTTATGTTCTCGCTACGATTGCCGGGTCTTTGTGCAGAGATCGCGCGGATCTGAATCCCAGCGCTGTATACAGTAATATAACCCCCAGCGCTGTATACAGTAATATAACCCCCAGCGCTGTATACAGTAATATAACCCCCAGCGCTGTATACAGTAATATAACCCCCCCAGCGCTGTATACAGTAATATAACCCCCCCAGCGCTGTATACAGTAATATAACCCCCAGCGCTGTATACAGTAATATAACCCCCAGCGCTGTATACAGTAATATAACCCCCGTGCGCTGTATACAGTAATATAACCCCCAGCGCTGTATACAGTAATATAACCCCCAGCGCTGTATACAGTAATATAACCCCCAGCGCTGTATACAGTAATATAACCCCCCCAGCGCTGTATACAGTAATATAACCCCCCCAGCGCTGTATACAGTAATATAACCCCCAGCGCTGTATACAGTAATATAACCCCCAGCGCTGTATACAGTAATATAACCCCCAGCGCTGTATACAGTAATATAACCCCCAGCGCTGTATACAGTAATATAACCCCCCAGCGCTGTATACAGTAATATAACCCCCAGCGCTGTATACAGTAATATAACCCCCCAGCGCTGTATACAGTAATATAACCCCCCAGCGCTGTATACAGTAATAACCCCAGCCCTGTATACAGTAATAGAACCCCCCAGCGCTGTATACAGTAATATCTGGTTTTATCTCATTTTGTTCCAATAATCTCCCTTTATCTGCAGACCTGGAGCCGCCGTTGCTGTCAGTCATGTGATATTTTGGGTGACTTTCTCGGCTCAAACACCACACTGAGCTGATGCTTTATGGCGATGCTAATGAAGTCCGTTCCTCCATAGACTTTCATTAGTCAGAGAGTCCGGCTGGGTGATTAAGACTGAGCCATTCTATTGTTCCCCACAGGCAGTATGATAAGGAGTCGGGGTGTTTAGTAGATCGGGGGTCAGATAACAGAGCGGGAATCATACAAACGGCTGATATGCAGCTGCCTGAAAACATTACATTATGGGGCAAAAACTACAACTAAGAAAAATAAGAAGAATACGAGGAATAACAAAATAAAAATGTAAAATCACTTTTTGTGCTGGGGCAGTTTTCTGAGATCAACCATTCATCATCACAAGGAGTTAATGAAACATGTAATATATTATGTTATGTTATGTGTCTATTTAATATGTGTCTTGCTGTATATAATAAAAATAAAAACAAAAGTAATAGGTAATAACGTCTTAATTACTTTCTCTGACATCTGTGAAAAAAACGCTTCCATTTGTTTTTTATTGGAGGGGTAATTTCTGCCCCACTTAAGGCTCGTCCCATGGGAATAAAAGGGTAGCCTCCTTTGGCCTGGCCTCTGCTGGACCTGCTGCCTCTCTTCCTCCTTCCGTGTCGGGGTTAAGACTTGAAAGCAATTATGTGACCTTTCCTAAAGCCGTCGCTTCCTCTGCGAGCCCTGCTGGTTTCCTCTTATAATTATTATTATTATTATTATTATTATTATTATATTTAACATTATTATTATATTTATCATTATTATTATTATATTTATAATTATTATTATATTTATCATTATTTATCATTATTATAAATATATTTATTATTATTATATTTATTATTATTATATTTATCATTATTATTATATTTATCATTATTATATTTATCATTATTATTATTATATTTATTATTATTATATTTATCATTATTATTATTATATTTATTATTATTATTATATTTATCATTATTATTATTATCATTATTGTATTTATCATTATTAATTTTATATTTATCATTATTATTATTATTATTATCATTATTATTATTATATTTATTATTATTATCATTATTATTATTATATTTATCATTATTATTATAATATTTATCATTATTATTATTATTATTATTATCATTATTATATTTATTATCACTATTATTATTATTATATTTATTATTATTATTATCATGATTATTATTATTATATTTATTATTATCACTATTATTATTATATTTATTATTATTATAATTATTATTATTATTACATTTATTGAACTCTGTAAATTTGCATACAGGGGCTTCTCTGATGTATTCGATTCGACTCCAGTTGTCAAAATCACCCGATAACAATTCATTTTTTTCACTGTGCGTCAATCCCGAGGACCGTCTCCTATAAACTCACAACCTAGTCCCGCCGGCATTATTATTATTATCTTTTATTTATATAGCGCCAACAATTTACGCAACGCTAGTGATTGGTCCTGCTGGGAGGAGTGGGTGGGGCTACCCTCAAACGCATAAAAACCAAAAGCGGTAGGAGGGGAAGTAGGAGGGTAGGGGGCATTCCTGGGAACTTTCCGGGTTTCGCCCCGGAGACTCTGGGTGATTCGCCGCTTCTCCGGGTCTCCACCAGAAAACTCTGGGTCATTTTAACCAAATAATGGGCGGTTTCGGGCTTCTCCTGAAAAGAAAACATTTATATGATAAAAAATAATATGAATTTAGATTTAAAAAATGTATATTTTATTTATCCACATCCTAGATAAAAAAAAACTTATTATAAATTAAGGGATTCGGCTTCTTTTGAAAATCTAACTTCTGTTCTGGACATCAAATAACACAAAAATTGATTTTTTTTTTTCATTTAAATATATTTCTATTTATATTGGAAAAAAATAGCGGTTTGAAAAAAAAAAATGTTTCATTTCAATTAGCAAATTTGGATATTTCTCTTCATTTATAAAATGAATTCTGCTGTCCAGACATTTTTAATTTGTCGGTTTGTTGAGACGCATTTAAAGTTTCTCAATTTTCCCTAAAAAAAAAAAAATAATAATAATTTTCCCAAAGTAGCCCATTTGCTTCATGCCGAGGCATGCGGGTGATTGCCGGATAGTGAGATCCATATGTTCTGCTATAAATTTAGCCTTCGCTTAGTTTATTATTTTTTCTCCGCAAACTCATTTATTTTCTTCATTTTTCAGGCTCGGTTGTTTTATCGGAATGCCATCCATCGCCGTTATTGCGCGTCTGCAACGTTCACATTTGGCAAAACCACTTTGTAAGAAGATAAACACATTATATCGGCTTTTTTGTTATTTTTTTTTTATTTTTTTCTCCTCTGGGGCTTCTTGGAAGCATTTAACCCCATCAGCCCACAACAAACATTTACCAAAACGTGCTAAAATTCTAGTTTATGCAACAAATAGCATACAGTGCTTAATTATTCATCCTGACAGACTTTGGCTGGCGGTACTGAGAGTTGTCATTGGTTAGAAAGTGCAGAGAAATAGAAAAGAAACCTAGAATTTGTCGGCAGATCGGCCCCCATTCGGCCCCCGTCTAGTCGCCCGTTTCTCCTGCTGTAACGACTCAAACCTTAATCAGTCGTTGGTCTCGTCTTAGATTCAGGAGCCGTATGTCTATCCCATGCATGTTTAATACCCTCACTGTATTACCCTCTACCACCTCTGCTGGTAGGCTGTTCCACTTATCTACCACCCTCTCAGTAAAGGAAAGATCACACATACAGTTGGCATCACTAAATATACAGTTATCCAAATCCCATCCAAAAAATATGCATCATGCTGCTTTAAAAGGGGATTTTAAAAACATTTTTGTATATTAAGTAAAAAGATGTTACGTTGTTTGCCAATTTTAAAACAAAATTGTAATTTATCAAAGAATTATCCCTCCCCATTATGTTTCCTCTCTCCTTCGGTGGAAGCTGATTCTGGTTTTGCCACCAGCTGCCAAAAGTGGTAGAATCTAATCCAGTGAGCTAATTTAATCATGCATGGGATAGGCATATGGCTCCTGAATGGGTTTATAGATAACTGGAACAGCCTCCCAGCAGAGGTGGTAGAGGGTAATACAGTGAGGGGATTAAACATGCATGGGATAGACATACGGCTCCTGAATCTAAAACGAGACCAACGACGGATTAAGGTTTGAGTCTTTACAGCAGGAGAAACGGGGGACTAGACGGGGGCCGGATGGGGCCGATCTGCCGGCAGGTTCTGGGTTTCTATGATATATATTTAAAAGTATATTAAATATATAAAATGATGCAATATAATTCTATTTATGTTGTTTCCACGGTTTCGGTAATTTTGTGATACTTTGTACTCTTATGTTTTGCGGGAGATAATTTGTATTTCTTTCTTTCTTGGTAAATCGATTAAGTTAAATCCGGTAATCGCTCTTGGATGTATTATATATAATAAATATTATATGCCGGTGGGGCCTTTACTACAATTATTATAATTTGGGGGTTTCGAGTTGCAGCGATACAGGAGCGCGGACGTTCTGAGAATCGTTCTAAACAAAAACAAACCTCGTTTTCTATATAATTACATTTTTTAAAAGAAGAGTAAAAAAAAAAAAAAAAAAAAAAAAGAAAGGATGGTGCTCGTCTAAAATAACATTCTTTACTTACCCAAAGATGGCAGGTTTTATTTAAAACAGATGCTTCTCCATTCACAAATCAGGGCAATTACCCCCCCCATCCCCAGGTGCTTGGGGCAGATTCAGTTTTTGGGTGGTATTCTGTGAAATAATAATAAAAAAAAAAATATTAAAATTGTAAAACTTTAATGATAAAAAAAATACATAATTTATACGTAGTAATTATCCTCAAATGGGCGTTTGTTATATCGCTTCCCCAAAAATATATATTTTTGGAGGACATACAGTAAGGGGACGTTCTTTTTAAATGGAATTTGCCGAAATTACATTTTTTTGTAATGCTTTATTTGACGGTAAAGGAGCTTGACTTCTATCATGCGTTTGGTGGAATTCCAAAGAAATGAATCCTTATTAACGGACGTCTTTTCCAAAATAACCACATAAATAATCATAAAATGTAATAAATGTAATTTAAACAATTTGTATTATTCCGTGTCGCTGATTTATTTGTTTAATTACCGTATTTGTTTGCAATATAACTCAATGTCTGGAAACAATTATCATTCCCTGACCGGTCAGCCACGTTAATATACCGTAGGTATTGCCACCGGTTTCTCTAGCTACTGGCAGCTGCTGGGGCAATTGGTAATTTACCCCACCCCTTCCCATAATCCCCTATCCAATCAAAATGGGGGTGTCATAAACCCAAAGGTTACCCCTTTATTACACCGCACTATAATGATTGGCGTTACAGTTAGGAAGACCTGTCCCTTTTTACCAAATATTAACACCCCCCCTTATGTGTGTATAATGGTAGCATCCATCTTAACTTCCTGTTCTCAGGTCCTGCAGGATTTTTCGTCCCAATAAAGTTCTCTCTCCCCTATTGTTAAGTTGCTGGTTGCTGCCGATTGGTGCAGGCAGCCTTTTTAGGGGCGGGGGAGGGGAAAGGAGGGAATTTCAGGACAGGAAATTGATTAGATTGATTGCCACAGGCTGCGTCCGATCTCAACCTATTAAATTAAAATAAATATTTCCAAACCAATTGCAGAAAGTGACAAAAAAAAAGCTAATAGATAGGGTTATTAAATTACTTAAGAAATTACGTTCACAGATTCCTTTAAATCATAAAAAAACAAGATTGAATTATTCTTAGAACATAAATCAGAATTTAGAGGCAAAAACAGAAAAAAAGAGAAAATCTAGACCCTTTATAGGGTTAAACTCTAAATCGTGTGAATGAACAGCACCAAACACGGCCACATTGAGCCGCGACCCTTGTGGGCTTCACATTAACATCAAAATGACCCCCAAATTACCGACAATTTATTTATGGTGCGGCCTTTTAACTTTTCCTCGTAAATTATCGCCTTCTATTTGGCGTAAATTATTATTTTATTGTTAGCTTCTGCAGGTCCGAGCGACTAATGGCCCGAAATCTCTTTTATCGCCGTAATCACAACATGGAAATTAAACGGCAATTATCGAAATTGCCGCATTGTGGCCGGGGACTGAAAGGTCTTCGCCTCTCTGAACGCGTTATTAGCGCGGTAATTTCAAAGCGGCTGGATTCAATGTATCTCATTGTTACCCAGAAACGCTTCCATTTAACTGAAAATTCTCACTTTACATCGGCGCATTTCATGGGCAGTGACATTTAAAAAAAAAAATATTTAGAAATTTTAAAATTGCATTTCTTTTACGGCATCTATTTTTTTTTAAAATGAATTGAAATTTTTTTAATAAAGCAACACAAATAAATATAGATCTTTTATATATATATTTACAGAATTCTTCATTTTTGGTTTGTGTTCCATCCATGAAGGTGTTAATGTTTGGCCTCGTGTTTTATTGGCTCGCATTTATCATTTTTAAGCCGTGTTTACACAGATGGATGGGTCATTTAAATACTGAAAAGAAGACATAACATCTAAAATTACATTTCTGCATATTTAAATTGTCTGAGTTTATTACGAGCGAGTAATCGGAGCTCAGAGGATGATTAGCGGCTTCCAAAAATCTCCAATCGCTGAGTTTGATTAATTAAAGATAATTCGGCAAAAATAAAATGGCTTTAATGTGGGGTCGTTAAGAGGAAATATTGTGGAACACAAACCAGTTACTGACCATCTGGACCCAACACCAAGCTGGGACCTGCTGTAATTTCTGGATTTTTACACCCAAAATATCACTGACAACAACGGCGGCTCCAGGTCTGCAGATAAAGGGAGTTTATTGGAACAAAATTAGATAAAACCAGGTTTTGTTGACACCGACCAACATTACTGTATACAGCGCTGGGGGGTTATATTACTGTATACAGCGCTGGGGGTTATATCACTGTATACAGCGCTGGGGGGTTATATTACTGTATACAGCGCTGGGGGGTTATATTACTGTATACAGCGCTGGGGGGATATATTACTGTATACAGCGCTGGGGGTTATATTACTGTATACAGCGCTGGGGGTTATATTACTGTATACAGCGCTGGGGGTTATATTACTGTATACAGCGCTGGGGGGTTATATTACTGTATACAGCGCTGGGGGTTATATTACTGTATACAGTGCTGGGGGTATATTACTGTATACAGCGCTGGGGGGATATATTACTGTATACAGCACTGGGGGTTATATTACTGTATACAGCGCTGGGGGTTATATTACTGTATACAGCGCTGGGGGTTATATTACTATATACAGCACTGGGGGTTATTACTGTGTACAGTGTTGGGGGTTATATTACTGTATACAGCGCTGGGGGTTATATTACTGTATACAGCGCTGGGGGGTTATATTACTGTATACAGCGCTGGGGGTTATATTACTGTATACAGCGCGGGGGATTATATTACTGTATACAGAGCCAGGGATTATTGCCAGAGGCTAAAATTGTCATCTTTGCACCAAACAGCTTGCTTGTGCCGTCTCACAGGTATTTCTGTAACATCCCCTGTCAGTCTCTCACTGTTTCTCTCTTATTGTCTTGGCACAGTTGTGCAGAAACATTAGATTTTCCTACATTTGTAAAGGTTATTTTATGTATCTCTATTTATTATATTTATTACATGTATTATATTTCGTAGTAATGCTAACGTTTTTCAGCGGAGGCCACTAGATTCTGAAAATAATCCTTGTTATCTGAAAGGAAAATACCCGAAATGGTTTTCCTCTCGCATGTTGCCGAATCATCAGTCGATACATTGTAATTTATTCATTGTGGGAAAAACCGCCAAAAATATCCCTGAGATTTAGGACCGCGAGTTCTCCGCAAACTGAACTTTTTTGGCTAATCGGTGAATCCCGGGCCCACGCTGAGTAAATGATGATTTGCCAAGCTTTTCCACCGTGGTCCATGACGCGGCCTCCCGAGACTCTTAAAATAACTGTAATAACCAAATGATTTGTACATCGTGCCAGCCTGACAACTAAATAATACAGTCTAGATTTAAATTTACTTTTAACATTTTTTAATGGTTCCTCTATGGAATTAGGATTGTGTTTGCTGATTTAAAAGGTTCATGCGCACACAACACTCGCTCAATATCCCACTACGAACCGAGGGCACCTTCTGAGTTGTGGGGTATTTGTGGGGTGAAATTATCAGATTTAAAGAATATTTTTTTAATGTTGAACCCATACCAAATGGCCAATGAGGCCCATTTCAGCTAAAGATGGAACTGCCCGTTGTCTTCGCCCTCGCTATATAATTCCTTTCACATATTGCCCAATATATTGGAAAAATCCAACAAAATGCAAAGAAAATTATCGAAAGCCAATGGTGAATCCATCTCAGGATATTCCACATTTCTAGTCTGACCGGTTTGACAGAATGATGACCGGACAGCAAGTCCTTCCAGGAACCACACATGTACATGAACTAAAATTTTGGTTAAACATGGACAACATGCAAACAAGAGTAGGATTTTCCAGGGTGCTAATAAATCCTAACTCTAACCCAAATACAGTTACATATTTTACATGTAATTCTCTTCCTAACCTTTAAATTCTGTGGGGGCGCTGTAGGCGATTCTCATAGCAAACAGCGCCACCATAAAACGGAAAGGTCATTAAAGGAACTTTACCTATATCTTTATTAGTTAAATATATTATACATAGTATCATATATCATTATATATCATATAACATATAATAATAATAATATATAGTATATATTATTTTAATTGTGTACTTGAATCCAGTGGTAGGAGAGGGCTGGGGTAATTAGCTAGAACTGGGCAACTCAATGCAGCTAATATTTTTGTCTGGGCAGCTTATAATTACTCAGTAAATGTTAAAGCAAACATAAATAATGTATATTGAGATACTTTATGAGTATTTTACTAAGCATTCTTTAGAAAGAATGAAAAAAATGTAATTTACCTTAGGGAGAAGCTGCAGCTCCCCTGTTGTCCGAATAGGTTTGCCACCAATTGGCTGCTTGAAGTATATCACATGTCCTACACGGCAAATAGCTAAGGGCGAGGAAAGGGGGACACCATGTAAATTTAAGAGGACCTCTCAGCTGTTATACGCGTTAAGGTGTATATAAGGGCTGGAGTGTCCCTTTAAAGTGTACATTAAATCCATCCAATCCAGTCGCTCCCTAGTTATGTGGCAGATACTCCCCCGAGTGAGTTATTTGAGGCTCACAGATTCTAGAAACTAAATACAGACTTTCCATTCAGGGAAATGTTGATTTCTGCGTCTCTTTACCCCGAGCTGCGCTGCTATTGTAACTATTTATTTTTCCATTCACTCATCATTTTCCTTAATCCTGCCTAATTTTTAACATACCATCCCGGCTGCCTCGAGCAGCAGTTCTGCAAATTACGGAACATGAAACTGTCCCGAAATCCGCAGCATCTCCTTTTCTGCGGGGACAGAGAAGAAACCACAACGGTATCATCTACAAATGCTAAACAAGGTCCCATCCACACACACACCACCCCCCTCTCGTCCATTTGGGGTGTAACTTCACCGGTGTAAGTTAATACGTCGGATATACACCTGTCTCCTACTGACAGAGAGCATCGAACGGCCTCTGGTACCCTCTGTACTCAAAGGGTTAAACCGATAAGAATATCCAGGCTGGGAATTTCATTTACAGAGCAAGAGGTTCTTTAAATGTTTAACCCTTTAAGAGCCCATCACAGAGTCCTTATTGTAGCGACTCGCTAATGGCGGCAGCCAAATGGGTCTACTAACGGTCCAGATGGAAACCGTGACTTGTCAGGGGGTAAAGATATTCTGAATCAGGCCACCTGTATTCAAGCAGGGATTCCAGCTGCGATATAGCAGGGAGAAAAGCACCAATCAGGATGCTCAGAGATCATTAAATCAGAGAAAAATATGAAGGAATTGGCTCCGGACTGTGTGATCCCGAGAATCTGCCCCATTCCCCCCCGAGACTGGGGTAAAAACCCTGAGAATCTGCCCCATTCACCCCCGAGACTGGGGTAAAATCCCAGAGAATCTGCCCCATTCACCCCTAGACTGGGGTAAAAACCCTGAGAATCTGCCCCCCCCCTCAAGACTGGGGTAAAAACCCTGAGAATCTGCCCCAAACCCTCCCCCCCCGGAGACTGGGGTACAAACCCTGAGAATCTGCCCCATTCCCCCCCCCCGAGACTGGGCGGAGCTTTGTGGTTACAGAGCGGTAACGGGTATGTTTTCCGTCCCAGTGATGGAAATGATGTAACGTCAGGAGAATGCGTCTTCTTTTCGCGTCTCTCTGTGAATCGTTAAGTGAGTTTCTTCTGTGTAACTTCAAGACGTGACTACTGAAGATCTGAAATGAGTGTAAAGCACCGGGGTCACCGCCGGCCCCGGGGCCAACCCTGCGCGGAAACTTAAACCAGCGTCAAACCCCCCACACAAACATCTCTGTGCTTTCATGTTCATTATTAGTGTGCAACAATATCGCGATATATCGTGGAATAATGGTCGTTAAAGGGACCACCAACAAAACGTCTGTGTGTTGGAATGTCGTTTTAACTAGGCAGGTTATAGGGAGTGAAAGATAAGTGGAACGGCCTCCCAGCAGAGGTGGTAGAGGGTAATACAGTGAGGGGATTAAACATGCATGGGATAGACATACGGCTCCTAAATCTAAGACGAGACCAACGACTGATTAAGGTTTGAGTCGTTACAGCAGGAGAAATGGGCGACTAGACGGGGGCCGGATGGGGGCCGAACAACTAAAGACATAAAGATATAAAAGAAAAAATTTAAATGTGAAACGTTCCTCTAATACCCATTTGCTTAACCCACTGAATGCCAGAGGGGTATTTATTTACTGCATTCTTACCGCCCGCTGCCTCCTTCTAACGATCATTGTTAATTTTACTTAACCCCCTGAATGCCATGCAAGGCTTACAGTAGAACGCATTGCCTGACTCTCCGGTGATCAAAGGGTTATGGATCCACTCATTTTTGCTTAATTTGCCCAACTAATGTAAATGATCAGTGGCAGTGCTATCTGTTTGTAGATCACCCACATAGTCCGTAGCGGGGTACAATCCCTAGACGCCATAAATTCATTAACCAGGCGATGCCCATGTCTGCTAAGCAGCATCCTATTAAACCGAACGCACAATGGCTTCCCTTTTGTAAGGTGTCTGAGCTTCGTTCCGCTGCTTAAAATGCATCTGGGGGGGGGGCTTTACGCGGGGGGGGTCATTTTAAAAAGTACTCAATCTCCTTTTTTTTTTGGACAGGCAAATAGGTGGCGGGTAAAACCCATTCTAATTTCTTTTATGTGCCCACCTGCTTGCGGACGATCTGAATGAAGACCACCTACTGGCCCCCCGAAGACGTCCGCGCAGATAATTAGATGGTTGAACCATTAAGTTCAAGTGGTAACCGATGGGAAGCAGTGAAATGGGGGATTAATGGCTGATCGCTCTCCGGGGCTGACTGTAGAGCGGGGGTCTGTCTGCTCTGACCTCCGGACCCCGTGTAACTAATGCCGCGCAAGCTCTATTTTCTCAGCTGTTCCAAACACCGTGCCGCCTGGTTTGCTCGGAACATTAACATATCAGTCGTAACCGCCTCGGAACACCAAAGGCGACGGCTACAAATTCAATTTAATGGCTTTTTACCCGGCGGCGGGGCTTTGGGCTCCGACCCAATAATTCTGCAAAAAAAAAAAAGAAAAAAGTAGCTATTATTAAAAATACCGACGACTGGCACAGAATTTTTTTTTTTTTTAATACCGAAAATTGAAATGATTTAAATATATGTAGATTTATTTATTATAGAATATTATCTGTAATAAAATGTGTCGGATTTTGGTGTTTATTCTGCAAAGGTTAAAATAGAACGAAATATAATATTTATGTAAAATGTAGGCTTTTTTTAAATATAATTCTGCCATAATATCACGTCGTATCATATTTATACATTCAGTGTAATCCATTCTAACCTAATTCTATTAATATTAAAAAAATAGCAATTTTGGGTAAAAAAAAAGTGTATTATCAGTAATAAATCCTAAAATATTAATCATTCATAGCGCGTGATACTAAATGCATATTATTCTACTCTATATAAATTTATTGACTGATTGTATAGACTTCAAGATTTTTTTTTAGTGATTCTCACTTAACCCTTCAACTTCCAGAGAGAATGCGGAATCTCTGTGTGATGCCTACATGATCTCCTGCATGCAGATTCAGGGGCGCAGTAGGCCGGTGATCGGGGTTCCTCTGGGTTACGAAGACCGATGTGACCTCATTTCCCATTTCTGGGAATATACAGGAGATCTATAGGCGCGTAACATATACAAAACGAATTTGTTCTAATTTATTGGGAACTTCACCTAAAATCTGACTCTTTTAGTTTTTGGGGGCCTGAGGGAAAATCACAGGCCCTTTCTCTATGGGTGGCACTGAGAGGGTTAACGTCATGTAATAAAGCCCACAGGGGGTTAACACTTTAAATGCCGCAGGTTTGAACAACACTTTGTATAACCTAAAAAAAGTGATGCTTTTATGAAAGGTTTCTAATTCACTTTTCCTAAATATTTGCCGTTCACCCATGTCATACCTCCCGACTGTCCCGGATTTTGCGGGGCAGTCTGGATTTTCGGGAGGTGTCTCGGCGTTCGGGGTAGCCGCCCCACCGCTCTACCTTTGCAGGTAGCCGGCATCCTGAGCTGGAAGATGGGAACCCACGTGGCCACCTTGTGACGTCCTGTTGCTAAGCAACGCATGGTGGGTGGGCAGCCGCTCCCGGGGTCTCGCATACCTGAAATGTGGGGGGGGCTACTTTAACTTCCTGTTCCCTGTGTTATTATTATTCCTCCCCATTGTTATCTCTCCCCTATTGATAAGTTGCTGGTTGTTGCTGATTGGTCGAGGCAGTCTTTGTAAGGGTGGGGGAGGAGCAGGGGGAGAGAACTCCAGGACAGGTAATTGATGATAATGCTGGTTCTGCCACAGGCTGCCACCCGTCTCAGCGCCGGTGGATGAGCTGAAAGCCGCGCCGTTTCCCTTTAATGCGGCCGAAGCTTTTTTTGGCCTCGAATCTCCGCTTTTAGCCGACAACCTCTACAGAACTTGTCCTTTTTTAACGAGATCTACGAAGTGACCTTTTTTGGGGGAATCCCAATAAATACAAATCAGTTTCTTTTGTGGGAAAAATGAAGCGTTTTCTGACTGATGGGATCTGGGAACTTCGGCCAAAAAACAAGTTTTCAAAAATAATCATTTCTCAAAACAGTGTATTTTAGAACGGGCCGCGTTCCAACGCACACAGAGAAAAAAACACGCGGGAGAGCGACGCTGTATGTTTAACCCCTCGCAGCCCTTCCCTGGCCGGCTCTGCTGATTGGTTAATCCACGGTACTTTGCTGTCCAGTGCTTTGTAATGAATATGCAAATTACTTAACTTCAGGAGAAGCTGCAGCTGGACACCTCCTGTTAAACACCTCGACGACCCCCCAAGACATTCCTATAGTTGCATTTATTTACATTTCTAGATTGTAAGCTTCTCGGGTCAGTTTATATTTATGTGTCGTAAATAATCAGCGGCACGGAGCACTTTCTGCGCATGTGCACCGGGGGTCTCTCGAATGATCCCCCCGCTATGGCATCATAGGCCAGCACAGACTGTGGGGGGGTGCTGCTTCTTTCCGGGTTAGGCCTAGGGCGGCGTTAAAGGAGAAGCCGCAGCTCCAGAGCACTTTCTGCGCATGCTCACAGCCAGGAAAGCTAAAAGCATACAAGGGGGGGGGGGATTCCGCAGACTATTCGATGGTGACAAAAAACACCCAAACCCGTGTTTTTTTTCTGTTAAGTCTAAAGTGTCGTTAAGAGCCCGTCTAATACCCACCCGGTTTATATCAACCAATCGGAGCCGCGAGGTCGGGAAGAGACGTTTCACCAAACCCTAAAAATGTAACTGAAACAGCCCAGAATCGGCCGGGGATTCCCCGCTTTCAGGCCGCCGGCTCTAATCGCATTTCTGCTCATTGCTTTAACTCGAGTTAAGTCCGGAACCATTAAGTTTAAAGGAAAATCTCAAATCTTAACCGTTCTTGGCAGATTTTAGCGCACGTTTTTGGCAGTGAGAATTCCCGGCTCGTCCCAGAAGATTTCCCTTTTTTGGATTCCTCAAGAGTCAAATCTTTAACCCTTTACGTCTTAGAAAACTAAACAGACCACGTGGTGCTCCTAGGGTTAAACGGAGGCCCCCCCCCACTGCGTTATAATATTAATATATAAAATATTAATTCTATATTTATTTAATAAAATATTAAAATATAAAAAATCTGATATATTGATTATCGGGACGGATTCTCTCCGCTTTGATACAAATATCGCTAAATTCTGTATAAACCAGCGATTTCTCCATTAACAGTTTTTAGGAGTTTTTGTGACATTTTAGGATTACTTTTGGAATATTTTGATTGGCTGCCCAAAACAGATTTTTTTTTATATATAAAATCTTTATTGAAAAAATGTTTACGGCCCGGGACACGATTGTTCAGCTGAGGGCGATGCTTTTATTGGGCCGATGAGAATAGAGATTCGTGTCTAACATTCCACCCGAAGAAGAGACCTCTGAGGTGCCGGAAGTCGAGGTTTTTAAGACGTCATACAAATATAATTTCCCCAAACTGGTTAAAGATTGGTTTCTTTATCCCGGATACGGTTACCATGATTTTTAGGTGAAAACGCAAAGTTTTTCTATTAGTATTTACTAAATGTCACATTTTAATTAATTTAGCCCATTCTGGATGCTTCATGTATAACATACCTCCCAAGTGTCCCTGTTTATTTTAGCCAGTCCCTCTGTGATCCCCAAATCCATATGCCCCTCTTTCCTCCCCTAATGTCCCTCTTTTCTGCGTATGAGTTTATTCCTCCCCTGATTTTTTTATTTTTTTTTAAATCTAATTTTTCATTACCCCATTTATGATTTTATGAATTCATAAAATATTCTCAATTCTTTAATAACGGAAAAAATTATCTCTGAAATTTCACAAGATATTTCCAGTGTTTCCCAACGACCAAAACCTATCATTTTTAAAACTTTGTACCCCTATTTTTCATAAAAATCTATAAAAAAATCTATATATTTCTAAGTCTATAGGAGAAACTGATGTGAAGATAACGATCGATGATTTTTTTTTTTAGGTGGCTAAAAAAAAATTTCAAGAAGAAAAACGCCCTAAATGGAGCTATTTTGATAAAAATGGGAGAATCACAATGAAAACACCACTTTGTTCTCTGTTTAAAAAGAAAACCTGAGTGAAATCGGGCGGCCGTGTCGCGCACGCCGCGCCTGAAGCGGAATACAGGCTGTTCATTCACAAGTTTTCGCTTTCTTTGTGAAACGTAACGGTCCGCCGCCCAGCGGGAATCCCGCGGCAGAGAATATACGGAAGATCTCCTCCAAATATAAAAACCACAAAGAACGCCGAGTGATTGCTGTAAATCTCACGGATTTGCTTCTACGATCCCAGAGATTAGCTTTGTGGCGGCGCCCCCCCCCTTGGCCCCCCCTGAGTGTAGGGGGGGTTGACGAGCTGTCATCGGGTATCGGCGTGAAATGTATTTGGGATTCCCTCCCAGAAGTTTCTGACAGTTGACAAAGTGATCTTCGGGGGGCGCAGAGAAAAAAGTTCTGCATGAGAGCCGCGGAATCCGCGAAACGCGCCGGCTCAACGCCATCGGAACAACTCGCGTGGGGGGGCTCGGCAAGCCTCGTACGCGTTTCACCCCCCCCCCAAAAAAACAACGCGCCACGCGTGAAATAAATACTTTCCGCACAATACATTTCCCTTAAATACCTTGATTTCAGAATTCCGTCTCCCTCTGACAGGGCTGTTTTTTTATGCTGATAAATTGTCTTCTTTTCTTTTTTTTTCTGCTTCGGTAATTTTGGGCTAAAAGCGTAAGAAAAACTTTCTCGGCGGGGGGGGTGCACGTTTTTTACTTTATTAGTTACGTATCCTTCTGCTCCTTAGCGTTGGTGACGACCCCAACGCGAACGACTCCTCATAACCTCGAAAATCCCTCTTATTCTCCATCATTTGGTTTTGCTACAAGGTCTCAGCGACGCTCCGAGTGCTGCTACATTTGCCTTTCTAGATTGTAAGCTTCTGGGGTCAGTTTTTATCTCTATATGCATCGTATCGAAGCAGCAAACCGCTGGCAGTGGAAGCCCTTTCGGCGCATGTGCATTGGGGGTCTCGTTAGACCTTTCGGTCGCCGACTGGCGGTAAGGATCTCACAAGCGCCTCCTGTACGGCAAATAGCTGGGGGGGGCAGGTAAAAGGGGCAAATTATAGGAGAGGATTCTGCAGAATGCCCCCACGCATTTGTAAGAGGGACAAACATTTAAAGGGACCCCCCCCAGCTAAATGCATTAAAGCGCACATGATGGCTGGAGCGCCCCTCCAGAAAAGAGACCGCGGCTGACAGAGAGACCGCAGCTGAAAAGCTGTGGCATTGGAGGCATTTCTGCTGCTACCGCTGAAAGAGTTAATTATAAAATTGTCCTAAAACTTTAAAATCTAACAGTGATCTCATGTGACGGGGATTTAGAATCATTGGAATCCTGCTGTACTGCGCTACTCTCTATATATTATGATGTTTCTGGTCGGTGGATTATAAGAAGCCTTTTCACGGCGATTGTTCTCCGGGTCGTTGGGCTGATAAAGATGCCGAGTGGCTCAAATCGCTCGCAATCATTCCTTATAAACCTGATGATGTAGGACGGTCGGGTTAATCGCGCAGAATGTGCTTAGATTTTCGAGTGCTGCTTCCCCGCAGGACAAGAGCCGGCTCAAAATGGACGCCTCTTCCGTGAAGGACCAGAAGATTAGAGGCTTCAACGAGCAAAGCTTCAGTCCCTATCATTATTATTTATTGTTTTATATAGCGCCATCATATGCCGTAGCGCGATAACTGCTGACCGACCTCTTTACATCTGCCTTTCAACTTTACTCGATACGTCTCCTCGAGCCATCAGAACGTCCACGGCCGACTGTATACAGTAATAACCCCGAGCGCTGTATACAGTAATATAACCCCCAGCACTGTATACAGTAATATAACCCCGAGCGCTGTATACAGTAATATAACCCCCAGCGCTGTATACAGTAATATAACCCCCAGCGCTGTATACAGTAATATAACCCCCCAGCGCTGTATACAGTAATATAACCCCCAGCGCTGTATACAGTAATATAACCCCCAGCACTGTATACAGTAATATAACCCCCAGCGCTGTATACAGTAATATAACCCCGAGCGCTGTATACAGTAATATAACCCCCCAGCGCTGTATACGGTAATATAACCCCCAGCGCTGTATACAGTAATATAACCCCCAGCACTGTATACAGTAATATAACCCCCAGCACTGTATACAGTAATATAACCCCCAGCGCTGTATACAGTAATATAACCCCCAGCGCTGTATACAGTAATATAACCCCCAGCGCTGTATACAGTAATATAACCCCCCAGCGCTGTATACAGTAATATAACCCCCAGCGCTGTATACAGTAATATAACCCCCAGCACTGTATACAGTAATATAACCCCCAGCACTGTATACAGTAATATAACCCCCAGCGCTGTATACAGTAATATAACCCCCAGCGCTGTATACAGTAATATAACCCCCCAGCGCTGTATACAGTAATATAACCCCCAGCGCTGTATACAGTAATATAACCCCCAGCACTGTATACAGTAATATAACCCCCAGCACTGTATACAGTAATATAACCCCCAGCGCTGTATACAGTAATATAACCCCCAGCGCTGTATACAGTAATATAACCCCCAGCGCTGTATACAGTAATATAACCCCGAGCGCTGTATACAGTAATATAACCCCCCAGCGCTGTATACGGTAATATAACCCCCAGCGCTGTATACAGTAATATAACCCCCAGCACTGTATACAGTAATATAACCCCCAGCACTGTATACAGTAATATAACCCCCAGCGCTGTATACAGTAATATAACCCCCAGCGCTGTATACAGTAATATAACCCCCAGCGCTGTATACAGTAATATAACCCCCCAGCGCTGTATACAGTAATATAACCCCCAGCGCTGTATACAGTAATATAACCCCCAGCACTGTATACAGTAATATAACCCCCAGCACTGTATACAGTAATATAACCCCCAGCGCTGTATACAGTAATATAACCCCCAGCGCTGTATACAGTAATATAACCCCCAGCGCTGTATACAGTAATATAACCCCCCAGCGCTGTATACAGTAATATAACCCCCAGCGCTGTATACAGTAATATAACCCCCAGCACTGTATACAGTAATATAACCCCCAGCACTGTATACAGTAATATAACCCCCAGCGCTGTATACAGTAATATAACCCCCCAGCGCTGTATACAGTAATATAACCCCCAGCGCTGTATACAGTAATATAACCCCCAGCGCTGTATACAGTAATATAACCCCCCCAGCGCTGTATACAGTAATATAACCCCCAGCGCTGTATACAGTAATATAACCCCCCAGCGCTGTATACAGTAATATAACCCCCAGCGCTGTATACAGTAATATAACCCCCCAGCGCTGTATACAGTAATATAACCCCCAGCGCTGTATACAGTAATATAACCCCCAGCACTGTATACAGTAATATAACCCCCAGCACTGTATACAGTAATATAACCCCCAGCGCTGTATACAGTAATATAACCCCCCAGCGCTGTATACAGTAATATAACCCCCAGCGCTGTATACAGTAATATAACCCCCCAGCACTGTATACAGTAATATAACCCCCCAGCGCTGTATACAGTAATAACCCCCAGCGCTGTATACAGTAATATAACCCCCCAGCACTGTATACAGTAATATAACCCCCAGCGCTGTATACAGTAATATAACCCCCCAGCGCTGTATACAGTAATATAACCCCCAGCACTGTATACAGTAATATACCCCCCAGCGCTGTATACAGTAATATAACCCCCCAGCGCTGTATACAGTAATATAACCCCCCAGCACTGTATACAGTAATTTAACCCCCCAGCGCTGTATACAGTAATACCCCCAGCGCTGTATACAGTAATATAACCCCCAGCGCTGTATACAGTAATATAACCCCCAGCGCTGTATACAGTAATATAACCCCCAGCACTGTATACAGTAATAACCCCGAGCGCTGTATACAGTAATATAACCCCAGCACTGTATACAGTAATATAACCCCCAGCACTGTATACAGTAATATAACCCCCCAGCACTGTATACAGTAATAGAACCCCCAACGCTGTATACAGTAATATAACCCCCCAGCACTGTATACAGTAATATAACCCCCAGCGCTGTATACAGTAATATAACCCCCCCAGCGCTGTATACAGTAATATAAACCCCCAGCGCTGTATACAGTAATATAACCCCCCAGCGCTGTATACAGTAATATAACCCCCAGCGCTGTATACAGTAATATAACCCCCAGAGCTGTATACAGTAATATAACCCCCCAGCGCTGTATTCAGTAATATAACCCCCCAGCGCTGTATACAGTAATATAACCCCCAGCGCTGTATACAGTAATATAACCCCCAGCGCTGTATACAGTAAATATAACCCCCAGCGCTGTATACAGTAATATAACCCCCAGCGCTGTATACAGTAATATAACCCCCAGCGCTATATACAGTAATATAACCCCCAGCACTGTATACAGTAATATAACCCCAGTGCTGTATACAGTAATATAACCCCACACTGAGCTGATGCTTTATGGCGAAGCTAATGAAGTCCGTTCCTCCATAGACATTCATTAGTCAGAGAGTCAGCTGGTGATTAGGACTGAGCCGTTCTATTGTTCCCCACAGGCAGTATGATAAGGAGTGCTTAGTAGATCGGGGCTCAGATAACAGAGCCAGAACTCATACTATAGACTGTAAACTCGTTTGAGCCGGGCCCCTCCTCACCTGTTGTCTCTGTTAGTCAATTTGTTATATTACACGCTACTCGTTGTGTCCTGTCCACCCATTGTACAGCGCTACGGAATTTGATGCGATATATAAAACAATAAATAATAATAATAATAATAATACAAATGGCTTCTATGCAGCTCCCTGAAAACATAAAAAAAAAATCTACAACTAGATAAAAAACAGCGATATTTATAAAAACCTATTTTTAATTTGAATTTAAGGAATAAAAAAATTAAAGTGTAAAATCACTTTTTGTGATTGCACTACAAGGGAAATGCCGTATAACTTATCTTTGCTTTATAAATTAAAGAGAATAATAAATAATAATAATAATAAAAATAATATGTTCAAAAGCCAAAAATCACCCATATATATATATAATATATCAAATAGGGGTGTTTAATAAATAAAGATACATTTAGAATTCGTACAGATAATAGTTTTTTTTGTCACTGTCTTTTTTTTCTTTTTTTCCGGGTATAAAATGGCTTTTGAAATCCAGCATTTGGAGTAAGAGAATTATATAAGAGGTCATTTCTGCCGGGGGAATTTTGGGAGCCCGTCTTCTAATCTCATTAAGAAGTAAATCCACCGGTGAAGAGGTCCCTTTACTGATGGTCAAGTGGAAGTCATTACTCAGTTGATGAGGGGCTTGGCGCAGCGCCATTTATTCTCCCGTAGACCCCGCTGCTTTCTCTACTCCATCGTGCAATCAAGGCTGGTTCTCCTTGCCAGGATTTATTTATAGTGCAAAAAAATAGAGAGAGAGAGAAAGAAAGAGAGAGAGAGGGAGAGAGAGAGAGAGAGAGAGAGAGAGGGAGAGAGAAAGAAAGAGAGGGAGAGAGAAAGAGAGAGAGAGAGAGGGGGGGAGAGAGAGGGGGGGAGAGAGAGAGAGGGGGAGAGAGAAAGAAAGAGAGGGAGAGAGAGAGAGAGAGAGAGGGGGGGAGAGAGAGAGGAGAGAGAGAGGGAGAGAGAAAGAAAGAGAGGGAGAGAGAAAGAGAGAGAGAGAGGGGGGAGAGGAGAGAGAGAGGGGGAGAGAGAGAGGGGGGGAGAGAGAGAGGAGAGTGTTGAGATGTTCTTCTCCTACAAAAACATCTTCCAACTTTCAAGCGGAGAGGCGCGTGGATATTTCTAGAGATCAACTTCTTGTGAGTTCAACTCTTCCTGGGGTTAATAGAGAAAAATGAAGAAAACAGAAAGTCCCTGTCAACGGCCGTGCTTTTAGATTAAAAAAATAATAATAATAAATTGACAGTAGAAGATTACAATAGTCGGCAGTGGATAAGTGGAACAGCCTCCCAGCAGAGGTGGTAGAGGGTAATACAGTGAGGGTATTAAACATGCATGGGATAGACATACGGCTCCTGAATTAAGGTTTGAGTCGTTACAGCAGGAGAAACGGCGACTAGCCGGGGGCCGGATGGGGGCCGATCTGCCGGCAGGTTCTTGGTTTCTATGTAGGGTGGTGATTTAGCGGGGGGGGGGGGGGTTGGTGTTGAGTCCTGAACATGTGGACGTGTTTTTTTCCTCGGGATGATGGGTAATGATGAAACATTAGGAACGTTTTATCCTTAAAATATGAAACAAATGTTGGCCGGGCTGTTAGATTGAATCTCTGATGATGTCATCGGCGCATGGAATGTGTCTGTTACAACGAACTGCGAAACGGCCTCATTTTACTATTCCCAAAACTGGGTTTATCGGACCTCCCAACACTTTAAATACCCGGAGGGGGGCACTTTGGTTTTAGGGGGTGTGGTTAGAGGTGTGGCTGGGGTGGGGCTATTAGAAGAAGAATAATGGGGTTTATTTACCCCGTTTAATTTATAAAGCCGTTCCCTGCTGTTTCTATACACATTATCGGGGCTTTTAGGGCTGTAGAACCCTGCGATCCCCTCATACCCAGCAAACATTCCGACCTCCTAGAAAAGAGGGGCATCAGGGGGGAGAGAGGGGGCATCGGGGGGGAGGGGAGAGAGGGGCATCAGGGGAGGGGAGAGGGGCATCAGGGGGAGGACCAGAGAGAAAACTGAACAGGGATACCGAGCATGGGGTCCAACTGCTAAGCAACATCGCCCCAGGAATGAAAATGAATTCCCTATAATAATGAGGCTCACGCTGGGGAAAATGCCCGGTGGGCCGGGGGGCCACATCCTCTCCTTTACACCCACGCCAGAAGCAGGTCGGGCTGGATATGCGTGCCTACATAGTGGCTCATATACCATTTGGCGGCCGGCGGCCTTAAAGTGTCGGGCCACTACGCTAACCGGCCCTGGGCCCGTAGAGTCGGTGATCTGGCGAGTTCTTTCTGTTAATATTCTGAATACGATAACAGCTGGAATTTGGAACAATGAGCCCTTTAAACCCCAGGTGATTCTATATATATATGTGTGTGTGTATGTATAATATATATATATATGTGTGTGTGCATGCGTGTGAATGCGTGTATATATATATATATGTGTGTCTGTGTATGTATAATATATATATATGTGTGTGTGTGTGCATGCGTGTGAATGCGTGTATATATATATGTCTGTGTGTGTATGCGTGTATATATATATATGTGTGTGTGTGTGTGTGAATGCGTGTATATATCTATGTGTGTGTCTGTGTGTGTATGTGTGATTGCGTGTGAATGCGTGTATATATATGTGTGTGTCTGTGTGTGTATGCGTGTATATATATGTGTGTCTGTGTGTGTGAATGCGTGTATATATATATATGTATGTCTGTGTGTGTATGCGTGTATATATATGTATGTCTGTGTGTGTGAATGCGTGTATATATATATATATGTGTGTATGTCTGTGTGTGTATGTGTGTATATATATATGTGTGTCTGTGTGTATGTATGTCTGTGTGTGTATGCGTGTATATATAAATGTGTGTGTCTGTGTGATTGCGTGTGAATGCGTGTATATATATATATATGTGTGTATGTCTGTGTGTGTATGTGTGTATATATATATGTGTGTCTGTGTGTATGTATGTCTGTGTGTGTATGCGTGTATATATAAATGTGTGTGTCTGTGTGATTGCGTGTGAATGCGTGTATATATATATATGTATGTCTGTGTGTGTATGCGTGTATATATAAATGTGTGTGTCTGTGTGATTGCGTGTGAATGCGTGTATATATATATATGTATGTCTGTGTGTGTATGTAGTTGGTTGCTGTGAATAACGTCTTCTGTTCTCTTTAACATTTTTTTAAAAACAAATCTAAAAGTTTTAAATTAACAATTTAACTGCCAGAGAGGTGGGCAGGTAATTGTAATTTCAATGAATTGAAGAAAAATCATGATTAAAAAAAGCTATAATCCTATTTACCCCTAACCCCCTCCAGAAGTGGCACGCCGGGGTATTAAGTTTCATGTTTTGCCTGTTTCAGTTACAGCTCCAAAAATATGTGACTTTTTTTTCCATTGAAATAAAAGCTTCCATCTGTGCCGGCGTCCGCGACTCCCAGCCCCCTCGCCAAATTCAACCGTATTCCTTCATTACCTTATTCTGTAAAAAAAATACATATAAATTCATGATGACATCACTAGGAAGGTCCCATGTGAGAGTAACAGAGAACAATGAAATCATTCTTAAAAAAATATCTGACGCAGTAAACATTTCTGTTTTTTTTTTTAATAAAGGGGATTTTTTTATTTATTATTTTTTTCTGGCCCCCCGGAAACGCGTTTCTATAGGGGCTTCTTAATAACGGATCATTCTATGGCTTCCTGATTGCTCTTATCTCACAAATGCCGGCAGCTGAATGATAATGAGCTTTTCTGATTGAGTCATTTAAATTCAACGCACAGAGCCGCTCATAACGACGCGTTCTGTGATCCACGCATGTAGCTTAATGTTAGAGACACGCAACCTAAGGGCCCAAAAACACACATGTACATCCATACCTTCCCTGTGAAAGCGGTCCAGTCCCTCTGTGCCCCAAATCCCAGATACCCCTCTTACCTCCCCTGATACCCCTCTCTCCTCCTCTAATATCCTTCTCTCCTCCATTGTGCCCCTGATGCCTCTCTCCTCTATTGATGCCCCTCTCCCCCCTGATGCCCCTCTCTCCCCCCCTGATGCCCTTCTCTCCCCCCTGATGCCCCCTCTCTCCTCCCCTGATGCCTCTCTCCTCTCTCCTCCCCTGATGCCTCTCTCCTCTATTGATGCCCCTCTCCCCCCTGATGCCCCTCTCTCCTCCCCTGATGCCCTTCTCTCCCCCCCTGATGCCCCCTCTCTCCCCCCCTGATGCCCCTCTTTTCTAGGAGGGCAGAATGTTTGCTGGGTATGAGGGGATCGCAGGGTTCTACAGCCCTAAAAGCCCCGATAATGTGTATAGAAACAGCAGGGAACGGCTTTATAAATTAAACGGGGTAAATAAACCCCATTATTCTTCTTCTAAATGCCCCACTCCTTGTTACCACTCGCTCTCCCACCACTGGCCACGTCTCTCATCACACCCTAGATAATCTAAGTGCCCCTTTTAAAATGATGGGGTGCACAATGTTTATGGGTGATGTTAGGCCACAGGTTGTGTTTTAGACATGGACCCCATCCCTCCCGTCCCTAACGCTTTACCTCTCAGACCTCACTTAGAAGTCTTCTGAGGTCCTAAGGAGAGACACCAGGGGAGCAAAGAGGGTCACAAAAGAGGGACTGGCCCAACTTAACCAGGACAGTTGGGAGTTATGGGATTGTATCCATATTTAAATTGGAGGGGTGTTTTTAGTCTAAACTTTGAAGCTGGGATCTGAGCCGTCATGGCCGATACGTCGCGTTTCCGGGACATTGATGACTTACTGCTGGTCTTTAGATTGTAAGCTCTAGTGATTAGGACACTCTGAACCTCTGTCTCTGGGTAAGTGCGTCATATATTTATATAAAAGTCACATTTGAAAACTCTTTGAAATCTGTTGGTGCTCTGCAATAATAACAATACTAATAATACTACTAATAATAATACTAATAATAATAACAATACTAATAATACTACTACTAATAATAATAATAATAATAATAATAATAATATTAATAATACCGTAATAAACATAATAATAATAATAATACCGTAATAAACATAATAATAATAATAATAATACCGTAATAAACATAATACCGTAGTAATAATAATGATAATAAAACTGTAAGAAATATAATACCATAAAAAATAATAATAATAATAATGTAATAATAATAATATTAATTATTATTATTATTATTATTACTATTACATGGGATGAAAATCTTGTTTATTTAGTAAATAATCCCCTTTTCTCTCTGCTTGTTTCATGATTAATTTGCGTAGAACGGTATTTTGGGATCTCGGTGAATCTGTAACTAATGCAGAATATTAGATTTTTCCTCGCGTTTCCCGGATTCGGCGCGGGGTTCGGGGGGCGATCGGTAAAAACCCTTCATGCAATTACTGGCTGCAGAAATTGGTCACTTGAGTGAGATTTGAAAGGTTTCCGCGAGCGTCTGTAATTCTTCACTCCACAGAAGTGGCCCCGGGTGTAAGCGGCAGATGCGTCATTGTTTGGAATTGAGGAGTGAAGTGCGCGGGGTGGACGGATATCTGCCGGTCGTAGCGAGGGTGCAGCCAATCGCGCGCGGCGTCTTAAACAGGACTACAATCCAGTAACACTCAAATATTCCGCATATATTATCATTATTATTATTGTTTTATATAGCGCCCTCATATTCCGTAGCGCTGTAGAATATTTCTTGTAGCGTATAAACCGGGCCCTCTAGTTTTCTAGGTTTGTGGACACTTTGAATGTAGGGACTGTAAGCAGCGCTGCGGGAATTGTTGGCGCTATAGAAATGAAAGATCATAAAAATAATAATAAAAATACTGATAATACCAATAATCATATTATTTCATTTTTAGCCTTCGTGCCCGAATCTCGCGTGTTTCACAGATACGGTAATTATTTTTAGAATTATTTTCAGGGGATTGGGATTTCTGCTCCGTTGTTTCTTATGATTTTTCTATACTTTTCATGGCGTTCTTTCTAAAGGAATATTCCAGACATCCCGCACTTTAATGAATAGGATAGATTTGTGGTCCCTTTAAATGTATACGGTGTTTCTTTTAGGCGTGCATAGGGGGGATCCTGGCGACCCCCCCCATTTTCAATTGACACCCCCCCTCGGCTTTTTTTTCATGCATGAGATACATTCGGCCGAACCGATCGCCCTGCTTGTGACAGAGTCGCCTCCAGCATTGGTTCAGGGAATGCGGCCGGCATTGGCGTATCTAGACCTCCTGCGCATGCACAGAAAGCGCTTCCGTTGATTTCAAGCGGGCCGAAGTGGGAAGAATTGTCGGACTACAGAGGAGGAGAGGAGGAAGAGGAGGAAGAGGAGGAGAGGAGGAGAGGAGGAAGAGGAGGAAGAGGAGGAGGGCAGCTGCAAGTGGAACTTGGAGTGATTATCAGCGTTGGGTTAGAAATGTTCCAAATCCAAGAATCTCTCTCACGAGCCGAACACGATTTGCAATTCCCAGCTTGTTTAAAACGTACGTTTTTGGAACCCAGATTTCCTCCCCCTTGGATTTCCAGCTGTTATTTTCAATCAATTCCAAAAAAAAAAGCCTTTTCAAAACGTACGTTTTTAGAACATGTGGAAAATCGCTTTGCATTCCCGGAGTCGCCGCACACGAGAGCTCAAAGCGCCGTCGCCATGAATTACCGATCGTATCCAGAAGCTGCAACCCCCCCCCCCCCCCGTTCTTCATGAATACGTTAATGTGACCTCACTAGGTGGTCCCTCCGTCCTTAATATTTCACTTTCCATGCGGAGCATTAAACCGCCAGGCTACGCGATCTTCTCTCAAAGAGGAACGGACAGCTGTGCAGAATTATTCCGCTCCTTACCGCTGGGCGCCGGGCAATGATGTCATATTCCAGCGCTCCGCTTTTTTTATGACCCGCGGAGCCGAGCTGAACTAAACTAACAAGGCTGTTCTTCCATGGTGTTAATGGGCTGGTTGGGGAGACCTCTTTTTAACTGGCCCTTAGGCCCCCCGATCATCATTTTGCACCAGAGGGGCTTCCGCCCACCTGGACCTGCCGCCCAAAGATGGCAACCAATGGGAGTCCAACCATTGGCTGCTTTCCATGTTCCGTATTATGGAGTCGTCTGTCTTCGGCGTCACGCTCAGGTGAAGAATATTTATAAACACTGACGGGAAGCTCCAGATAACGCAATCGCTTGTCACGTCCTTGGCATCCCCCGCCTGATCCGCGAGATTGGCACCGCGCGCCGCTGGAGAGCCAATCGTGTGGTTTACGGGCTTTCAGCGTGATGAGCTTAAGTATTATTTGAAAACCAAACCTTAATCCTTGGCGTATCAGATATCCCCGGCGTGTTCCGATTAACAGATCTCATACGTGTGAAATGATTTTATTTCTTTTTTTTTATTATTTATTTGTTTTTTTTGATTGGCGTGAAAGTTTAAACCTGATAGGCGTTGGCACGGTTTCCGCATTTTTTATGGGCTGCTAATTACTATGTTAGACCCGGACTAATTGACATTCGCTGTCATCGAAATCTGGAACGGATTCATACATCATTCATACTGTTTCTTTTTTCTATATAATGTTTTTTTTATTATTATTTTTTTTTTATGTCAATATTTGTAATCTTTCAGAACGTTGACGTTAAGAAAGACGCACAATAGGGAGGTTATTCCGTTTCCTAGAAATCGAGGGCTGAAGGGGTTGATTGGGGTTATTTTCACGAAAAATTTCAAAACATTTCAGATGTGTCATCATGGGTGAAATGGGATTTTAACGTATAAAAAACATACGTTAACAAAAGGGGGTAAGAAAAACAGGACAGGTGTCCTGGGGGGAACATTCCGTTCCCTTGTGGCTATTAGAATCAGATAGTAGCCAATTTTTTTAAAAAAAAAAAAAAAACAGTAGCCAATCTGAGCGGAAATAACATTTCTTGTTTTTTTTACCAAGCAATAAATAAAATCATTTTAATTAATTTAAATCATAATTAAATAATAATTTTAAATATTCTAGTTTTTAAATTCCTATTTGTTTTTATTCTACAGAAAAATGTAAAAAAAAAAAAAAAAATAGTTGGATTTATTAATAATTTTTTAAGGAACAAAACCCATCTTTTTTCAGCGTTCACCCTTGTGGCTATCAGAATGAGACAGTAGCCAATTTAAATAAAACAGTAGCCAATCTGAGCAGAAAATATAAATAAAAAAAATAATAAATAATAAATAAAAAAAAATATAACCCAAAAAATAAATAAAAGCATTTTGATTCATTTAAAAAGTAATTAATAAATAATTTTTAATATTCTAGTGTTTAAAATTCGAATTTTTTTTTTCCGAAAATGTAAAAAAAAAATAGTTGGATTTATTAATATTTTTTAAGGAAGAAACCCCCGTTTTCAGCGTTCGCAGGGTAGGGTGTCTTCATATCGTAAATGTTTGCTTAATGTCTTATTGGTTACACATGTCGACTTCGCGGGATATGTTTACCGCGACTTCGCGAGCCGATAGGGATCATCTGTGTGGCCCGAGAGCGAGATGCCCCCCCCCAGCCCCGGAACACACGGGGTTAAAAAACACACAAAGCGCGTAGAACCTTAGCCAGGTTCTCCCGATGCCAAGACTAAATAAACACGAATCTTTCTGAATTGGAAGGACCTTTTCCTGAAAATTTCCAGATTCCTGGTGATTTTATAAATAGTGTTTTAAGAATAACAAATCTCTTAACCCCGAATAACCCTCTGATATAAAAAGCATCCTATTACTGACGTGTCATTATCAGGTTGTATATTTTATTTTGCATGAAAAATGGATTATCCACTTTTTCAAAAAAGCCCGGAATTGTCGTAATTTAACCCAATTTATTTTTACATTTTAAAGAGTTTCTGAATATTTTCTGCTGTCATCACCTTTTTTATTTTTTTTATTTTCAGCAGAAATGCCAGAATCTTAAGCAATACCTAGTTATGTGAGACGATGGTGGGTGGGGGTGGGATGGATCCGTGCCAAGATGGCTGCGACCTTCAGCGCTGTAAGGTGAAATCTTTACATTATGTTTAAGTTATAGCTTACTGAAAGATGTGGGGAGGGGTATTTATCATAAATGCATTTAATTGGGCTGGTTTACTTATTAGATAAGCTCTATATCACGTAAAAACCCCAAATTATCGGTTTTAGTATTTTCTGCTGCTATGGCAATAAGGTCATTTAACTTGTCATTGTCATTTCCTCCTATCACATGACTACAGTTTATTGTAATCCCGGTCCCTATAAAATATAGCTCATGACTGGACCCCGAAAATGTTCCTGGACCCCGATTTGGGGTTAGCGGGGTGGAGGGCCACAAAATAAAGTTTCCTGTCTTTCCATTGGATACAAATGTTTGTTTTTACAAACTTGCTGGTGTTGATGTCACCCTTATTAGTCATCATGATGTCATCGAGCAGGCAGGTTGAAAATAATCAGAAATATTATTGTAGAGAGACCTGGTTGCCCCAGCCCATTCATGACCTCTTTGTAAAATATCGGAGGAAGTAGGACCATTAACAGAGATTGATCTGCAGCTGCTATCAGCAGAGATTAAACAGACACAAGTCACGTGACCGGCTAACAGGTCGCGCAAAAACTTTGTATCAATGAAAGATAACGTATTTTGGAGAAACGTAGCTAATCTACACTACGCTCCACAACTTGTACCGTGCATGCGCAGACATGTTCTTTAATGGCGATGTCACCTTAAAAATGTTCATTTTGTAGATACAGGTGATGCAAGGACTACAATGCACAAAGCACTTAGAGTATATATATATATATATAATTTTTTTTATTTATTTATTTTTTTTTAACCCATTTGGTGCTGGACATGTACATAACACAGGCATTCCTGCGTATCAGGATCAATTAAGTAATTTATCCGTATCGTTTTTGCTTTTTTTCCCCAAAATTAGGATTAAACACCTAAAAAGATATGACTAATCATCATTTTCTTTGATCCAGCAGAATTATATTTATTATATTTGAATTTATATTATTTTATTGATATATATATATGTTTATTTATAACATTTTATTTATTATATTTTTATCTTATTTAATTTATTATATTTTCTATTTATATGATTTTATTTATTATATTTTCTATTTATATGATTTTATTTATTATATTTTCTATTTATCTTATTTTATTTATTATATTTTTGTTTATCTTATTTTATTTATTATATTTTCTATTTATATTATTTTATTTATTATATTTTCTATTTATATGATTTTATTTATTATATTTTCTATTTATATTATTTTATTTATTATATTTTCTATTTATATTATTTTATTTATTATATTTTCTATTTATATTATTTTATTTATTATATTTTTGTTTATCTTATTTTATTTATTATATTTTCTATTTATATTATCTTATTTATTATATTTTCTATTTATATTATTTTATTTATTATATTTTCTATTTATATGAATTTATTTATTCTATTTTTTCAGGACATTTTAAATCTAGTTTAAAAAAATAAAATAATAAAAATGAAAGCATTTCCCTTGCTTGATTTAGATGTGAATTTAAATCCATAGTTTTTAAAATTCTTAGATCTTTCTATGATTTTCAACACCAGCGGATGGCAAAAAAAAAAAAAGCCATTCCCTCGTACTGAAAGTATTAAAAACCCCTTCCAACCAAAAAAAAAAAAGAGGGAGATTTTCAGCAAAAACAACAAGTTTTTGGGGCGGGGGTCTATTTATTTTCTTAACCTCAGATAGGTTGAATCGCGGCTTTCTGATGAAGGACAGCGATGTGCCGCAATTTTTTAAAAAAAATGTAAATTTTTTTTTGTTGAAATGTCTGGGGTTTCGGAAGAGCCGTGGGGCAGGCAGGCAGGCAGGCAGGCGATCTCGCATTAACCAGCGGCTGGGCGGCCGCGAGGGCCAGGCAGGACACATGTCAGATGTCATGTTCTGTCTGATGAGGGGGTCCCTGCCTGGGGCTGTTTATATTTGACCTATGGATTTCCTGCCCCATGATGAAATAATTAAAGGGGCCCCTCGCGGGGCAGAGCTCGTAGGCGAGCTGGAAGGGAATTTCAACCGAATGTGAAAACATTTTCCATATTTACTGAGAGTTACTGAGATTTACTGAGATGACCGATTGGCTGCTGGGTAGCGGGGGGCTCGTTTCGCCTGCGCCTCCAAACGACGGCTTAAAGTGACCGGCGCTCAATTCCTTCTTCCGCTGCTGCTTTAGGGGATTTTTTTACTCCTAAAATGGCAATAAAAGCAACATTTTACTTTTTTCACCCGACTGTAAACTGGCTGCGCGTAAAGATTGGTTTAATGCTTACTTTGCTAAATAAACCTAACAAGGTTTTTTCTTACTGTATTGTGGTGGTCCGGACCATACTAGACCCCCAAGTGTCCCTCTTTACCCCGTTTAATGTATAAAGCTGTTCCCTGCTGTTTCTATACACATTATCGGGGCTTTTAGGGCTGTAGAACCCTGCGATCCCCTCATACCCAGCAAACATTCTGACCTCCTAGAAAAGAGGGGCATCAGGGGAGGAAAGAGGGGCATCAGGGAGGAGAGAGGGGCATCAGTGGTTTGGGGACCAAAGAGGGACTGGAAAAACTAAACAGGTACACTTGGGTAGTACAGTATTTATTTTTTGTATTTTTTGTATTTGTAAAGAGCAAAGAGAAACTATTTAGGATTTATTATTTGTATCCATTTTTGCAACATTCTAACCTAAAGTCTACAGCTGGGCTCTTTTAAAAGAAAATTGTGCCAAATAAAAGTTATTTTCACAAAAAGGGAATTAAAGAACATTAATATCCAATATTTCTGACTGCAGAGAAAGTCCGAGTTTCGTCCGACCCAAAAGCTCAAAAACGCCGGCGTCTTCCCGGTCAATTCTTCGTAACCGAGGAGTCGCCGGGGGTCCGAAGGATCGTGAAATCATATAAATGAAACCTCGTCAACAATTAACGTCTTTTATTCTGAAATGAACCTAAAACGCCCCATTCAGCTTTCAATCTTCAGCACAATTTACCCCGGGGGGGGGCGCAAAATTTATTTTAAAAAAAAAAATACTAATCCTGCTTCTGTAATGAGCTGGTTACCAACTTTTTGGTTCATGAACATGCAAAAATGACATTGACACCGACGTGAGGCTGAAATGATGCCCTTAGGTTCTGAAAAGCTCCGGAAACAGGATTTTCCACGCGTTAAAATTAATATTTTTCACCTCTGACGCATGTAAAGCACCGAAACTGCTAATAACATCAATCTGTGCGCCGTTTTCCCAACGTTTAACCTCTTTTCAGGCAAAATGAATGTTAAAATCTCACTTCCAGTGACAAATTTCCAATGTTTTCAAAAGATATTTGTCGGGATCTGAAGAAACTTAAAGGGGAGGAATAATCATGCTAAGCCAGTTTATTTAATTCATTAATCTTTAACATCCACGTCGATTCCGAGCGTCGCATCCACTTTCATTTTCAGATACTTTAGTAATTCTCTTTATTTCAGGTTTTCCTCCCCGTTGTGTTACCAGCTGAAACCCCTTAAGTGGGAAGTAATGAGTTAAACAAACAGATTTCCTGCCATAATAAAGCACCTTTCCCAATTTCACGCATTAGCGACCCTTTCTTCAACTTTGTCACTTTCCCTAAAATTGAATTTTGGCCGTTCCAGCAACCCGACCCGCGAGTCCCCCCCGGAGACCTCACACCGACTCACGTTTTGCTTTTTTACCCCAGTTGTAGTTTTTGCCCCATAATATAAAGTTTTCAGGCAGCTGCATATCAGCCGTTTGTATGATTCTCGCTCTGTTATCTGACCCCCGATCTACTAAACCCCCCGACTCCTTATCATACTGCCTGTGGGGAGCGATAGAATGGCTCAGTCTTAATCACTCAGATGGACTCTCTGACTAATGAAAGTCTATGGAGGAACGGACTTCATTAGCATCGCCATAAAGCATCAGCTAAATATTACACTGTATTTATGGATATAGCGCCAGCAGATGCCGTAGCGATGTACAATCAGAAGCAGTAGGAGAAACAAACAAAGTGGTGCAAAGGGAGAAGAGGGCCCTGCTGTTGCGAGCTTACAATCTCACTCATGTAAGGCGTTTACGGATATAAATACACAATTTATATATATTAGAACCCCCCCAGGAGCAGCCGTGTTCTCAGGACCTGCAGGATTATTCCTCCCCATTAAGTTATCACTCCTCTTCTGTTTAGTTGCTGATTCAGGCAGCCTTTGTAAGGGGGGGGGGGTTATTTCAGGAGAGGAAATTGATCAGAGAATGCTGGTTCTGCCACAGGCTGCCACCGATCTCAGCTTCCCTGGAGAAAAATGTTCCTTATATATATTTCTGCATAATGTGAGTCTGAGTATCGACAGGAACCAATCCTGACTCCAGAACGGGGTTATATTTAGTGATGCAATGACCTCTGGGGCCGAACTTGGGCAGAACCCCCAACCTTCCCCCCCCCTCTGCGATCGGCATCCCAAATACAATTAAAGGCTCCGTGCAATAAACAGAGCGCCGGGTTATGACTTCATACAAAAGCGCCTTTTAACGAAGCGGAAATAGACCCTGGAAGTGTAACCGGCTGGGGGGGGGTACCGGAGGGACTGCCACCCCCCCTGACCCGTCACCTTTTACATCAGCGGGATTTCTCACCGGTTATTCCTCCATGAGGTTTTTGGTTAGATAAATATTGAATTTGGGGTTTTTTGTTTACTGTCAACTTTTCATTTCCCAGCAAAGCCATTCACGCCGAAGCAAATAATATTTAATCGCCGGATTCCCCGCTTTATTGGTTTTAGCCGTTTGCTGTCCTAATATCAATAAAATTAAACAAATAAGTGCGGTTTCCGGGGTTTGTGTCTCGCAGAGCAAACACGGCCAGCTTTGTCCCATTTCGCTTAATTCTATTTAACGACTTTTTTAGCTGTTTACGCGGGGATCGCAAGTCGTTCCGCTGGATTTCTCCCCATCCTTGACACGTTTGCACAATAATGTAATAAATAATAATTATTATAATAATAATGGATCCATTTCTTTTCTTTTTTTTTTGCCATTGAAGGGAGAATTTTTTTTTTTTCATAATTAAACAAACCGAAAAAATAAATACGGATGGGAAATTCTTCTTTTAAATATATTTGCTTATTGTTTTTCTACATTTTAATGGATATTTAAATATATATATTTTGACAAATTGCCTGATTTTCGGTTATAAAGTTAACTTCTTTGCTGCGTTTATTTTCAGAAAATTTCTTATTTTGGTAGGTAAAGCAAATCTCCATAAATGATTTTTTATAGTTTTTTACGGAATCCCCGTGACCCCCGAAGACTATAATTCTGTTTTGCTTGCTGTGTAAATATTATTGTTGCGTCGCTACTTTGTATCTTACCTACAGCCCCCGCGTTTACAGCATTGTTACGCTAATTACCTGCAGTCCAAACATTTCTTCCAAAAGTCGCTAAACTTCATATAAAAATCAGAATTTTATTTAACAGCAAAATTTAGTAAAAAATAAACATGGAACCTGCCAGCAGTTCGGCCCCCATCCGGCCCCCGTCTAGTCGCCCGTTTCTCCTGCTGTAAAGACTGAAACCTTAATCAGTCGTTGGTCTCGTCTTAGATTCAGGAGCCGTATGTCTATCCCATGCATGTTTAATACCCTCACTGTATTACCCTCTACCACCTCTGCTGGGAGGCTGTTCCACTTATCTACCACCCTCTCAGTAAAACATCCCAACCTCTGGTGTGCTTCACATAAAGTTCGGGGTTCCTGTAGAATTCAGATTCTGCCTAAAATAATCCCAGCTGAAAGCAAAAGTTATCATATTAATTCAAATATATCAATTTGTAACATTTATGTTTTTCATTGAAAGTAAAAAATATCCATTTTTTTATCTTCTCTTTGTTTCTGGAGTTCAAAAAATTACTTTATTTGTTTTTAATTTCTGTTACAACGTCAGATAAATGACTTTTACTTCCAAGAATGATACAGATAACCGTCCTCGTCATGCAAACCCTGACCCGTTTCTTCGCTTTTAGATGACGTTTTTGTGGGGTTTCCTGTGAATATTTGGTTAAATCTGATTTTTTTTCCCCCTGAGTTGTGAGGAAGAACAGCACGTTCTACAGAGATAATTAATATTCATCCCAAAATATCTGCTGATTCAGGAGCCGTATGTCTATCCCATGCATGTTTAATACCCTCACTGTATTACCCTCTACCACTTCTGCTGGGAGGCTGTTCCACTTATCTACCACCCTTTCAGTTTTAGATTATGGCCTCTTTCTCCACCTTTCGGTCAACAATGGTACAGTGCGTCATCAGCGCCCCTGGCCCCAAAAGTGTTAACGGGTCATCGCCAACGTTTGTGATTGGTAAATAAACGCTGCTATCTGGCCCTTTTCTTTTGAAGCTCTGCGTTCTCCTTTGAGGTGCACAATGAGCGTGCGCAGCAGCGTTCTCCCAGGATGTCGGACACGGAGCTTTTAGAATCCTGAGATTTCTTAAAAACACTCGCTGGATAAACAGCTTTTATCGGCTGCAAAAATAAAGAAGAAGAAGAATTTAAAGGGAGAGAAGTGTTTGCTTTCCGTTTGAAGTCACGTGGTGATGTCATACCGTGTCACAATTTCACACGTGGTGTATATTTTGTTCTTTACATTGGCACCGAGCTGAGAAAACTCTTTCAGGCTGTGACCGCAGGTAAACCGCCGGGCCGCCTCACCCCCTCCCTCGTATCCCTGCGGCCCGGATAATACCCCAGATACCCGTCAGCGCCTCGGCCGGCCGTCTCACAAACAAACATTTACACTCAGTTTCACACAGAATGGAAGTCACAGAAACTCCTAAATATAATTAATTATATTATTATATTTAGCGCAAGAACTCGTAAGTTCTGGAGTTTTCTTGCCCCGGTAACTCTGCTGTAATCGCCGTTAAGCGGATCTGCCCCATCGCACAAAGCCTACGTTTTTATGGATAAATTCACTAAAATTATATTGTTCCATTATATTTATAGAGCGCCAGCACATTCCGTAGCGCAGGGGGAGAACAGAAATAGTGACCCCATTGTAAGTCTGAGGCGGAGGTAGGTGGTAGGTGCGTGGGGTGGGTGGGGTGCGTGGGGGGGTGGGGTTTGGGGTAGGTGGTCCTGCCTTTAGGTTTGTATTGGTACCCCAACATTTCTGATGGCAGCCCTGCTGGAAAAGAAGGAGAAGAGCGTCCTAGTTCTTAGGATCTGCTGGATTATTCCTCCCCATTAAGCTATCTTTACTTTAGCTTTGGGAATTCACACCAGAGGAGGAAAAAGCGGCAAATATCCCCAAAAACCAAAAACCCCCAAAACAAAAACAAAGAAAAGTTCATCCTTCAGATCCGGAACACAAATCTGGTGCAAAGTGAGGCAATTGCCATAGCAACCAAGGGAATGCTCCCGGCAAATGCTCCACTTGTACCACTTTGGACCATTATTGCTCTTTAATATATAACTCATTTTACTTTAATTAAATATAAAAGGCCGTACAGCGCTGCGGAATATGGCGGCGTTATAGAAATCAATAATACAATTTAAAGGGCAGTTCCTAACGGAGCGTTCCGCTGGTTCCCATGGCAACTGCTGCACATGGACGACCTCATCCCCTAACACAGCCCGCGTATCCGTCACCGCGCCATATTTTTTTTTACGATTTCGCGACCTTCTCGGCATTATTTGGAGCCGGACACCTCGCTGATCCGCTGCGTGTCAGGGTGATGAACGAGCGGAGCGCGGAGCTAGCACTCCAAGCACCGTGCGGCTTCTCTGGGTTTATTATTTTAGCTCTGCGCTCCCCGCCGCTTCATTGTTCAGAACGTGCCGAGAACAAACAAGGAAGGGCCTTTTGAGGCGCTTTTCTCTATAGAGATAGGGAAATGATGTATTTTTAGGATTACCCAAAGCTGTCAGCATTTCTATCATCCGACCGCGGAGAGATTAGCGCTCTGTGCACCCCGGGGTGTGAAAAGACGGCTACCTGAGCGGTTCTTCTGTTTGTTTGGGACTCAAGCTCTTTTTTTTCTTTCTTGAAAGCTGTGCAAACAGCGTCTGGAGAGCGGAGCGTCGGCTCGATCCTCCCAGCCTGCCTTCTAGTGAGCCGGCCAGACGTAAAGGACATTTAGGATCGGGGGGGGGGGGCAGACTGGAGAAACCCTTCCTGATTCATTGTGTAAAAAAAAAAAGTACGCAGGTATGAATTAAAATGTTTCATTATCAAACTCATGATTCTTTACTGGTGGAGAGGTGGAACAGCCTCCCAGCAGACGTGGTAAAGGGTAATACAGCGAGGGTATTAAACATGCATGGGATAGACATACGGCTCCTGAATCTAAGACAAGACCAACGACTGATTAAGGTTTGAGTCTTTACCCGTTGCCATGGGTAGATTACGGGGCCACTTACCTCCCCCCTCCATATTTGCTTACGAGAGGAGGATGTTCTGATGAAGGGGTTGAAGGCACTTCTGGGACCAATCCTAAGAATATATTGGGGGTTTGGGGCAGATTCTGGCTGTGGTGCCCCTTAACGTTCTTCCTATCTGCTGTGCGCCGTGGAGGGTGAGTGTGCGTGAGTGTGTGTGAGCGTGCGTGAGTGTGCGTGGCCGGTCCGGGTGAATTTGTCCTCAGATCCTACGGGGGTTTGTATCAGTATGTGGCAGCCACGCACCCGAGTCTCCCCGTCACAAACAGGAGGAGGAAATAGTCCGCCAATTTTGAGACGCTTTGTAGTTTGTTACCTTGTAGGACATTTTCATGAACTAACCAGGCTGGTGATCCCAGGGAAGGTGGTATTCCCAGGTCGTGGTGGACGTCATGGCCACATCTCTACGGAGTGTAGATCCATAGGATGGAATATTTATATATCTGTGCGGCCCGGGGGTGGCGGGATTTGCCCCTCAGCCTCCATCACCCTTGGAGATAATGAGTATCGCTCACAGAGTTCGGATACATTCTTACCCTCGATCTCTCTGGTTCTGCACTTTATCTCAGAAGATCGCCGACGCGTTTTCCCAACGTTTAAATCGTCCCATCGTCACTTTGGGAAGAGGACAGCAGTGTTGGGGGTCCCCGACCTGTCTGCCCCTGTATGACATAAGAAGCCCCTCTAAAACACAAAGGTGGGACCTCCATCCGCTCCAAGCCGAAATCCAAGACCCCCGCCTGTGTATATTTTACTTCATTACCCTAAAAATGCACGACATTCGCTTCTCAGATCGCGCAGTAATTGGAAGTGAAGGCAGGAAAAAAATTGATTAATCTTTTGTGCATTTTTTCTGATGTTTTTGCCAAACCCACAATTAGAATTCCGAAAGTGCCACGGGCAGCAGACATCTCTAAAGCACGAGGCCGGGGGCCGGGGGCCGGGGGCCGGGGGCGGGGGGGGGAACCACGGCTTGATGACTTACCTCTTCAAATATGACATTTTTTGGCAAAGGAAAGAAAAGGAATTCTTTATTTATTTATTTTGTTTGTATTTTTTTTTTTTTTTTTTACTGAAATTCCCAGCACACATGCGATTATCTTTTTTTTTTTCCTCTGCGGCGTTTTATTGCATGAATAATTAATCCGCTGATTTCGAAAACTCTCAGATGTGCTGCATTTGCTGAAAATGTACAATATTCATGCCAAGAATTTTTAATTAACACAAATAATGCATTAGTTTTTTTTAAAAAAAATAAAAAGCAAATATGAGACATTTCCAATTTTCTTTTAAAAAAAAAAAATAAAAAAATGGGGTGGGTCATGAAAAAAAATTAAAATATTAATCAGATGTGGATTGGGAAGTTTAATCGAGTTCACTTTTTTACTGGTATTTAAGGTGACCATTAGTTTGTTTTTTTTTCTCAGAAATATGAGTTCCATCTGAAAAAAGAGAAGAATATTTTTTCCTGCACCGCACACGAATAAATTTCATTCCGCTCTGTAATTACCAACCATTTGCAATTTAAATACTTTTAGAAAAATACAAAGACCTCACAGCGAGGAACGCCAAACTTTTTTAGTGCACAGGAGTCTCCCTTTCAATCTGCTGCTATCACCTTGTTGCAATTTCCTTAATTCGGAACTAATAATCACTTTTTGTTTATTTCATATAGATATGTTTTTAGAAATTATGCCGGAATTTCTTGTCCGTGCCAATCATATTGAAGATTTAAATAAAAATCTGGGTAATTATGAGAACAAAGTTAACAAAAACTATTTAAATGCTAAGTGGGATCACGGATTTATTCCCTAAGCACTTGGCCCCCACTTTAAAAAAAAAAAAAAGATTTCCGTTCTGCCAAAATTCAGAAGCCATATGCCTGTCCCAGGTATGTTTAATTTCCCTCACTGTATTAGCCGCTACCACTTCTGCTGGGAGGCTGTTCCACTTATCTACCACCCTCTCAGTAAAGTAAAACTTCCTTCCGTTCCATCTCAGCCTCCGACTCTCTAGTGTTAGATTCCGGTCTCTTTTTCTCCTCCTCTGGAATAAACGTTAAATCCCCTCTCTCTCTTCTCTCTCCCCCACGCCGGTCACATTAAGATATTTCCTCCCCTTCCTAATAATCGCTTTATTCCCCGGCCGCTCTTAGTTTGGCAGCAGAAGCTCCGGCTTAAGCCCAGAACATCGCGGATGACAAATTGTTCCCAGATGAAGGTATGAAGTATAGAGGAGTCCGCAGAGCGCTTCCTCTCGCCTCGCAGGATTTGGGATTCAGGACAAGGAGGGATTTACGGTGCGATCCGTGCTGGGCTGAGGCTTCTCCCTGAAACCAACGAAATATTTCCATGTTCAATACAGAGCTCCGAAGATAAAAACATTTACATGACTTCTGGCAATAAGATATCGGGAAGGAGAGAAGAGAATAATAAATACATCCCAATACCTTACTCTAAAGGATCTTCCATGGATACACAACATATATACAAACACACACATACACACATACATACATACATACACACATACATACACACATACACACATATATACATACACACATACATACATACACACATACACAAATATATACATACACACATACATACATACATACACACATACACATATATACATACATACACACACATACATACATACATGCATACACACATTCATACATACACACATACATACATACACACATACATACACACACACATATACACACACATATCCATACATACATACACACTACCTCTGAAAAGTTTGGGGTCATTCAGCTGGAAAACAAGGATATTTCTGGATGTAACGTAATTTGCAAAAGGGTTTCTAACCATAAATTAGCCTTTTATACTTAAACTTGGGTCAGCGAACACAACGTGCCATTGGAACACAGGAGTGATGGGAATGATAAAGGGCCATTGGCACCCAGGAGTGATGGGAGTGATAAAGGGCCATTGGAACACAGGAGTGATGGGAGTGATAAAGGGCCATTGGAACACAGGAGTGATGGGAGTGATAAAGGGCCATTGGAACACAGGAGTGATGGGAGTGATAAAGGGCCATTGGAACACAGGAGTGATGGGAGTGATAAAGGGTCATTGGAACCCAGGAGTGATGGGAGTGATAAAGGGCCATTGGAACACAGGAGTGATGGGAGTGATAGAGGGCCATTGGGACACAGGAGTGATGGGAGTGATAGAGGGCCATTGGGACACAGGAGTGATGGGAGTGATAAAGGGCCATTGGAACACAGGAGTGATGGGAGTGATAGAGGGCCATTGGAGCACAGGAGTGATGGGAGTGATAAAGGGCCATTGGAACCCAGGAGTGATGGGAGTGATAAAGGGCCGTTGGAACACAGGAGTGATGGGAGTGATAAAGGGCCATTGGAACACAGGAGTGATGGGAGTGATAAAGGGCCATTGGCACACAGGAGTGATGGGAGTGATAAAGGGCCATTGGGACACAGGAGTGATGGGAGTGATAAAGGGCCATTGGCACACAGGAGTGATGGGAGTGATAACGGGCCATTGGGACACAGGAGTGATGGGAGTGATAAAGGGCCATTGGCACACAGGAGTGATGGGAGTGATAAAGGGCCATTGGCACACAGGAGTGATGGGAGTGATAAAGGGCCATTGGCACACAGGAGTGATGGGAGTGATAAAGGGCCATTGGCACACAGGAGTGATGGGAGTGATAAAGGGCCATTGGAACACAGGAGTGATGGGAGTGATAAAGGGCCATTGGAACACAGGAGTGATGGGAGTGATAAAGGGCCATTGGAACACAGGAGTGATGGGAGTGATAAAGGGCCATTGGAACCCAGGAGTGATGGGAGTGATAAAGGGCCATTGGAACACAGGAGTGATGGGAGTGATAAAGGGCCATTGGAACACAGGAGTGATGGGAGTGATAAAGGGCCATTGGAACACAGGAGTGATGGGAGTGATAAAGGGCCATTGGAACACAGGAGTGATGGGAGTGATAAAGGGCCATTGAACCCAGGAGTGATGGGAGTGATAAAGGGCCATTGGAACACAGGAGTGATGGGAGTGATAAAGGGCCATTGGAACACAGGAGTGATGGGAGTGATAAGAGGCCTCTGTGCGTCCATAAAGAGATTCCATTAAAAATCAGCTGTTTCCAGCTACAATAGTCATTTACAACATTAACCCCGTCTGCGCTGGTTTTCTCATCATTTTCATGTTATTTTAATGGAAAAAATGTGCTTTTCTTTCAAAAACAAGGACATTTCTAATTGACCCCGAACTTTTGAACAGTATATATATATATATATATATGTGTAGTAATAATATTACATAATAATACATAGTTAATTATTGATTCTGATATAATATATATATATTAATGATTATATTTACTATATCAGTTTTTTTTCTTTTTAACACTTTTTAACGAATCTATAGGCTTTATAGAACTATATCTCGTATGAGGTTCCGTCACAGCGTTATTGAAACATTTATTAAAGCTTAAAGAAAAGAAACAAATTCCAGGTGATTTTAAAGATGATTTCAAAGAAATTGAGAAACAGATTTTGTTTATTTAAGTTTTTGTCCCACTTCTTCTGAAAATATGATACTTGGATGGGGATTTGCTCCGTATTTGCTCCGTAGTTTGCGTAGCTCCCTTCTGAATCAAACTTCGACCACCCGTGCTTGGAATGGACCCTCATTATAAAGCGCTTGGCTTCCATACTGTAATGACCCCCCCACCCCCCCGACCCCCCCGGGTCCCGAGTCCTACAGAAAATACAATCAGAAAGCGCTCTCCGTGGAACTTTTACCCGCTGGCCTTGAAGAAAGAGGCAGAGGGAACTTCAAAGGGCCGCGTCTAGACAACGCTTTCCTGTGTCAGGGAATAGAGTGCAAGCTCTTTGTCTACAGGCGAGCGGGGAGGAACAAGCGCTGTCAGAGATCCCTGATGATTCGGGGTAATTTCTCCTGATAATGTCATCGGAAAGGAAATCCTACAGACTAAACCAATTAAAGTCCCCAGAGAAATATCACGTGCGCTCGGGGAGTTCTTTCTTCTTTTCTTCCTTCTATTGATAATTAATGATCCATTTTTGGGGGGTGCAAAAAATGCCTAAAATTAGATGAAAATAAAAATGCTTTTATAACTTATATTTAATGCATTGAAATATTCCTAAAATTATTAAAATTGGACATTCCCAGAGAATAAGAAATTGTATTTTAAAGATATCAGTGGATACAAAGTTACTTCTTCATAATAGAGACAAAAACGCCCAAATACTGCGATAGATATTTTTAGGTTTTATGAGCAGGAGGAGGGTGGTTTTTATGAGTCGGAATCTTGATAAATCTTCAAAGAGAAAATAGAAACGAAGAAAGCGATAAAGTTTCTCTATAAATGTCTTAAGTGTGAAAAATAAAATGTCTCAGCTTTTTAACACAGAGACAACGAAACTCAGAAGCCGCAGATCGGCCTCATTTGGCCCAATTAGTCTGCCTGAATTTATTGCTATAAAGACTCCTTAGATACCTTAATCAGTCCTCCCAGTAGAGGTGGTAGAGGGTAATACAGTGAGGGGATTAAACATGCATGGGATAGACATACGGCTCCTCAGTCGTTGGTCTAAGACGAGACCAACGACTGATTAAGGTTTGAGTCTTTACAGCAGGAGAAACGAGCGACTAGACGGGGGACGGATGGGGGCCGATCTGTTGTTGAGAGGAAGCAGGTGAAGTAAAATTCTACAATCTTTGACTGTCTGGATGTCTCTGATGCGCCTGTCGCTGTATAATGAGCCTTTCTCCTTATTATTATTATTATTATTATTATTATTATTTATATAGCACCGACAGATTCCGCAGCGCTGTACAAGATGAAACATTTTACAGATAACGACAAGTACAATACGGCAATTGACATTCAGATACGAGAGGAATGGAGGGCCCTGTCCCGCAGGAACTTACAATCTTCAGATCAGATAATGCCGACTCATCAGCCACCGATCTCCGCTTCCATGACCTTTAAACTAAATATCCCCAAAATAATTTCTCTGATTGACTAATAAAATGCGTCTCTGCGAAGGACCGACGCTCGCTGCCGGTTATGGGACACGTGGGTGACTCTCTTATCATGGAAAGGGGAGAAGCTGCACAAAAAGCTGCCCCGTTATACAACAAAAAGGCATGGAGGATCCTGGCGCTACAGAGAAGGAGCCGCTCATGGATCCAGATCAAGAATAAGCATTTATTTTGCAACATTTACCCCCTGCTCGCTTCTCTTTTAGAATTATATATATATAGGAACGGAGTGGCAACAACGAGGCGGCATGGGCATGATGATGTATATATGGATACCGGGGCTCTCCCGGGTTTGCCCAGAGACTCCAGTTGAATCCCGCATCCCGAACAGGTACACCTCCTGGTAGCTGGAGCCTGGATGTTCTCAGGTATGTATTAATGCGGCCAAATGCTAAACATGCGCGGTCGCATGCCATGCTTTTATGCTGACATAGTGATCGGCCCGGCATGCCCAGCTGGCCACACATTGAAGCCCCCGCTCTGCCGTCGGGCATTAGTCCAGTGTGCCAGATGGTCAGTCCGTTCCTATAGCTATAGATACATATACGGGGGGGGGGGAGTTGTAAATGTGGATGAATGGCACTAATTATTCATTCATTGCATATTGTTGGGATCCTCTGCTGAGGGTGTGAGGAGTTTGCTTCCAAAGTGATGGATTCAAGGAAAAAATGAGTGAGTCAGTGGAAAAAAATACTTAAAAAGTGCAATTATTAGTGAGAGTCACGCACGGCCCGTGTGATGTGCCGGCAGCTGCCGGGGGACGCACAGACATTCACTCGCCCAACAAACTAATTCAGCGTCAGCTCCCTCCAGGTGTCCGAGAGCGAAAGGACCAAAAATTAACATAACCCATTACACACAACACGGCTGTAACCGTGACAAAACACGCAGTCACTTCTCCGCTGGCTTGAAGCGTTTCCAACCAAAACAGAAATCTATCAAACCGATTCGCCGATTGCGGATTTCGGCTTCAAATTGCGAGACGGTCGGCGAAGAGAAATGAATGGTTTAATTCAGAGCGAGCGCCGCGGGATCCATATGGTATCCCTGGCGTGACTGAGACATCACTGCTCTACGTCGGCCCCGACCCGCGCCCAGCGGCCCCCATTTAAAAAACATTTTCAGTAACCAGAAAAGAAAAAAAAAAGTTTTGGGATTTTTTTTTTTTTTTTTAATTCCACAAAAATTGTAATTTCAATTTTTTTTTTTTTTTTTTTTGCGGGAAGAGCCAAAAAGCCACAAAAATACAAATATTGATAATGTGGAATTTGCTTAAAACACAATGAAAGTTTGATTTCTGTATTCTAACGCACTCAATATGTTTGGATGTTTATTCTAAATGTTCTTTTCCTTCATTCTTCGTGGGATTAAAGCGACCTCCGTATCCGCCGCTCATCCGGCCCCTAAACCATTGTGCGGCTCGCAGATTTAACGGTGGAAATGGGTTTTTCTTCCGAAATCAAAGCTTTGGGTCGATTTTTTCAGAGGGGAAAATCTGTGAAGTCGGCCTCTTTGAACATTTAGAAACATCCCGACTCCGTTACCGAGCTGTCACCATCTTCTCATTGTTCTTATTTTCATTGGAATTTTAGGAATAAACTTGAAATAACAAAAGGAACTTATTATTCAGCGCCTCGCGGGTCGGGATCCATTAGCCGGACTAAGAGCACAATAAAAACGCACGTTTTTGTTTTGGTTTTTTTGGGGGGGAAATCTCTAAATAGATGGGAATTGGGGTTTTTTTGTAGATAAAGAAGCTGTTTTGGCCGTCGCTCCCATGGCTCGGCTCGGACTCTTCCTGTTTCCTGGTTGATAAAATCGTTTGGTTTCCAAAAAACCCTCAGAATCTCCCCGCTTCCTGGGGCTCGACAGTGAAGTAATGGCTGACTGGCTGCGTCGGCACGTAGGCCTCACCTCAACATGTTCACGGCCGGCGCGGTGGGTAGGCGCCAGAAAAAAAACACATTTTTTACTAAAATTCCACGGTGAAAAATCTATGTTTTAGACGGATCGTAGAATTAACGCATTTTGCTTCACAACTGAAGTCAAAGTTCCAATGGCCCTTTATCACTCCCATCACTCCTGTGTCCCAATGGCCCTTTATCACTCCCATCACTCCTGTGTCCCAATGGCCCTTTATCACTCCCATCACTCCTGTGTCCCAATGGCCCTTTATCACTCCCATCACTCCTGTGTTCCAATGGCCCTTTATCACTCCCATCACTCCTGGGTTCCAATGGCCCTTTATCACTCCCATCACTCCTGTGTTCCAATGGCCCTTTATCACTCCCATCACTCCTAGGTTCCAATGGCCCTTTATCACTCCCATCACTCCTAGGTTCCAATGGCCCTTTATCACTCCCATCACTCCCTGGTTCCACTGGCCCTTTATCACTCCCATCACTCCTGTGTTCCAATGGCCCTTTATCACTCCCATCACTCCTGTGTTCCAATGGCCCTTTATCACTCCCATCACTCCTGTGTCCCAATGGCACGTTGTGTTCGCTGATCCAAGTTTAAGTTTAAAAGGCTTAGAAATCCCTTTTTGTAATTATGTTACAGCCAGAAATTTCCTTTTTTTCCTTGAAAACAGCCGAGTGACCCCAAACCTTTGACGTTAGTGTATATATATATATACCGGTATGTGTGCAGTGAGGGTGGAATTCACAGCCTGGGCTGATCCTGCGCGGTTTCGGCGGTATTTTCATCGCCCTGACAGATCCGTTATCACTGAGCCCCGCGTTTCATTCTCCGTTTGTTTCTTTATTAATTCACAGACAGTAAAGAGGCCGATTAATTCCTGCGTAAACCGTTTCAAAAAGCTCAGGATGACTCTGAAAATCCTTTAATAAACTAAAAGCCAAACAAAGACGGATATTTAACCCCCGGGGGGCCAATGAAACATCTAAAGCAGGATACTGCTGCCCACCGCCTTTATCCAACACATTACACGTTATTTATCACGCACCGTAATGCGCTGTATGTAGAGAACCTGGGAACCCTGCCCCGAGACCCCCAAATATTAATCCTTCAATAGCCCATCGCACGGACCGGGTTGTCGAGAGTCGTTAAAAGTGGAAGCCAAATGGATCTTCATGAAATCCATGACTGGTCAGGAGATAAAGGTGTTCTGAATGAAGTCACTTGCTGTTTCTATACACATTATCGGGGCTTTTAGGACCGTAGAACCCTGCGATCCCCTCATACCCAGCAAACACTCTGACCTCCTAGAAAAGAGGGGCATCAGGGGAGGAAAAAGGGGCATCAGAGGTTTAAGGACCAAAGAGGGACTGGAAAAACTAACCCAGACCCTTTTTCTGCTTGGAGCTTCCCTCGCTTCTTCATGACTTCTCACCAACCCTCCTCTATACACGTTGGGTAGACTTCCGTTCATACGCTGATTCCTGATCCCGGTTCTAGGATTTTAGGAGCTCGGAGCAAATTTATTTTCACGGCTATTTTTTTTTTTTTTTTTAAGAAGAGAAAGAAATCAATGAAACAAATCCAGCGTTCCTCATCCTTCCCTCGCTCGCTCCCTTTGGACATCCTACCTTCATGGAACGATCCCTCTCACCACAGAGACGTCTCTCGTCTTTGTATATCTGGAGTTAAATGCCCCTGCGGGGGAGATGGGATGGGAAACTGGTCCATATTGGAAAATTCCAACAAAACGGCCGCTGCTCACGTAGGTGGCCAATGTCTTCTCCATGGTAGCCCCCTATAGTTTACTCATTTGGTACGGCCCAGGAATTGCTACATTGTAATCGTGTGCCTATTAAAGATTCCGTAACGTTGGTATCTGATTTCGCTGCTGAAAAGTATATATTTTAGAATATTTTCTTTTCCTTGCAGGTCGGGGCCGCCTTGGACTCGCGTTCCATGACTCGGTGCGTTTACTGCATGAACCGACGCGTTCCACATCCTTCAAGCAGCCGCTCCATTCTCAGGTCACGTGCGGACGGCAACAAAAGAGACAGCCTGTCAGAGCGAGAGGAATGCGACCAAACGCCGCTGACCCTCACAGTGTTATCTTTGGCTGCTATGAGGAGGGTCGGACGCCATTGTCTGAGGACAGCGCCTGAAAGATGTTTCCCTCTACAAAGACCTTCGTGGGTCTGGCGGGAAATCTAATGAGGCCTCTACAAAAATAAAACTAAAAAGAAAGAGAATCCGGATCCAGCGCATCCGACAATAAACCGTCCGACGGTGTAATCCCAACACAGGCCCTGCAATATGCATAGTCAAATAGGTGAGATGATAGTAATTTCTGTCGCCATTGAAAAAAACTCATTTTGGCCCGATAAACTCCCTTTATCCCATTGTACAGCGCTACAGAATATGATGGTGCTATATAAAACAATAAATAATAATCATAATTATAATAATCTGCAGACCTGGAGCCGCCGTTGCTGTCAGTCATGTGATATTTTGGGTGACTTTCCCGACCTAAACACCGCACTGAGCTGATGCTTTATGGCGATGCTAATGAAGTCCGTTCCTCCATAGACTTTCATTAGTCAGAGAGTCCTGCTGGGTGATTAAGACTGAGCCATTCTATTGCTCCCCACAGGCAGTATGATAAGGAGTCGGGGTGTTTAGTAGATCGGGGCTCAGATAACAGAGCGAGAATCATATAAACGGCTGATATGCAGCTGCCTGAAAACTTTATATTATGGGGCAAAAAATACAACTGGGGTAAAAAAAGAAAACAGGGCGATATTGATCTGAAACGAGGAATAAAATATTGGTGGGAAATCCCCTTTAAATCGTAAATTTTATTTCTCTTCAATGAAAATGTTAACAAAATATATATTGATGGGTTTGTTATACTCCACTGATTAAGTATGGATTGATTATTGATTAATAATTAATTTGTATAAATTAAATGTTAAATATGAAAAACCTGCTCGTCTGTTTATGTTGTTTTTTTGTATTTTTGGTAAATTACGATGAAAAAAAAGAAATCTTTAGTTTAGTTTTTGAAGTATTGGTGTTTTTGGGATAATTACGGCCGTTTTCTCGATGGCCATAAATTAGCTCTTTATTACAGTGTTGTGGCTGGCAGAATGGAGCCAAACAAGCCGGCCCAAGTGGAAATGGCTTAACTATCCCGTGTTTGTTGATAAAGTCACGGGGTTAACACCCAAGGCCAAGCGCGGACTCCATTCCAAACACCGGCCTGAGCGCACCTGCAATTACCGGCTAATTACAGTCTGTCCTTAAAGAAAACTTCCGTCAGGGGCCGAGAGGCCGGCAGACATCGGGTAAAGGCAGAGTTTAACCTTTGCCCTTCTGAGGCTTCCTATGGCTCCGTTTAACCCTGAAAAGCCCAAAGGACCCTCTCCTGGAAGGGAAAAAAAGTAACCTTAGCTTTCCGGGATGGGGAACGCGTTTCGAGCACAGAGGGGCCGGAACCAAAGGGAATGAATAGAACAATTACCCCCTGACAATTACCCCCAGACAATTACCCCCGGAATACTCTAAGCACAGGGGCACCTTTATGCCCCAGACACTTAAACAGATCATTTAAACCCATTGGTATTAAAGAGTACCAGTGCCTGAAACAGCCAATCAGCGACAGGAAAGTGTTCTCATTGACATCACCGGGAGCGCTTTCCGTACATGCACGTGCGGGGGGGGCACATTAGACTCCCACGTGACGTTCGCCGAGTTCTAGAGCTGACTGGAGATAAGGACATGGAGATGTATACATATCCCTGGGGGGGCAGAAAAAGGGGGCAAATGCATATGGGGGGGGCATATGCAGAACCCCCTGCTTTGGAATGGGGGCAATATATAGATTTAAAGGGACTTCTCCGCTAACACATGCATTAAAGCGTATTTGATGGCTGGAGTGACGGGTTTTCGGGGCGGGCGCACAGTGGCACTGAAGCATCACGTTGACGCATTGTATCTGCCCGGCACGGAGCGCGGCCTTTTCGTGGGTCACCTAAGCGCGGCTGGCGTGCCCCCTGGGAGCAGCTGCTCTCTGCCTTTGTTGTTGATGATTAATGTCTGACTCTCTTCTCCGCTTCCAGGTGAGCGCGAAGCCGCGGCGCCCCCCGAAGGAGTCAGGAATCTCCGTGACCTTTTCACAAAAAAAATAACACCTGATTCTCCAGCTGTAAACATAACGAGCGCCGAGTATCCTTTCATCAGACATAATCCACAAAAATCACCAAGAAAACACCCACAATATGCAAATTAGAATTTTAAAAATACATTTTCAAAAATATTGAGCCGTTCTCTTATTTAATCCAGTTGTAATTTTGCACAAAACACTCAAAAGATACAAAAGATGCTCAAAGCGAGAAAAAATAATCAGAGGAATCGCCGAGCTGCAAAAATATCCGAAACGCCGGGTATAACGAACTCAGACACCTGCGTATCAGCTCTGCGCCTCAATCTACTAAACACCCCGACTCCTTATCATACTGCCTGTGGGGAACAATAGAATGGCTCAGTCTTAATTACTGTATACAGTGCTGGGGGTTATATTACTGTATACAGCGCTGGGGGGGTAATATTACTGTATACAGCGCTGGGGGTTATATTACTGTATACAGCGCTGGGGGGTTATATTACTGTATACAGCGCTGGGGTTATATTACAGTATACAGCGCTGGGGGTTATATTACTGTATACAGCGCCGGGGGGTTATATTACTGTATACAGCGCTGGGGGGATTTCTACTGGGTTTAATATATTCGGATTCTGCACCCGGCCGTCGGATTCTCCTTTGTTTATTTGTTTATTTCTTGTGATTTTCCTCTGAAACGTTCGGATCGTTGAGTTACTTTGTGTCTTTGTCGTCCGTCGTTAACGAATCACAGTTTAAAATTCAATCTGGAAAATCCACAAAATAAACGAGTGGCTGATGATAGCGCACCTTGAAAAAAAAAAAAAAGGATAAAAACCAGATGTCCTGCACAGAAAAACAAAAACCGAGGAAAAAGTCAGCGTTTATTTTACAAACTTTCCACTGTCGGAGGAGAAAGAAGCGGGCGAGTCCTTCCCGGAGGATGCTCTGCCGCCGCTCTCACAGGGGGCATGCGGAGCGCGACGTGACATCTACTTGACAGAATGTGCGTCCTTTAGCTTCAGAGCTGCAGCTTTCCACTTCCTCCATGCTCCAGCCTCTCTTGCCACGGATTGGCTGCTTGAAGCAACCAATCAGGGGACGGAAAACACTCAGATCTCTCGACATTCACCAAGCGAGCGCAGAAGCTGGCTGGCAGTAAATATATCACAAGTCCGGCACTGCAAAGGGGGCAAAAGGGGCAAAAGCGTCCGGGGAGATTCTGCACGGAGGGCGCGAGGTCATCACATGCAGTAAAGTCATTCATTTACAGGAGTTTTGTCGTTCATTGGGGAAAGAGAACACGGAGAAACACCTGGAAGGAACACAGAAAGGATCCAGGCAATGAGTATAAACTTCCTTACGGGCCCTGCTACTCCAGACGCCCTATTGGCTGTGTGCGGAACTGCAAGAAAAACACAGAAGCTTCAGCCGCCCAACTTTAAGTATTTTAAGTTTTTAACGGAATTAACCATTTCTGCCATATAATTATTTTTTGCTTATTTCTATAATTCCGGCAGACAGGCGTCACGAGTCCTGATCTGTAATCGAAGCGAACTATTTCTGCCAGATTCTGCAACCAGATTTAAAATGTATCACTGTTAATGCTATTAATGCATATCTGCCAACAGTCCCAAACATGGGAGGACAGTCCCAACAAAAAAACCCATATTGAAATAATAAGGAGAATAATAATGGAGGTCGACAAGTTTCTTTCCTACAATAAACATCTTGCTCTACGGCGCTATATGAAGCCCCATCAATAGGGGGCAACCTAGGCAGCTGCCCGGCTGGGGCACCATGCTGCAAGGGCCACTTTCTCAGGCATAGGTATTACCCAAATTTTATTTAAGGGGTGGAGAGTCATGGAGGGTATTAAAGTCACAGAGTCCATTTATCTAACCCCAACCAATAAAATTATTAGAATTTCCGTTTAATTACACATTTTTAGCCTTTTTCCTCCCCAACCCTCCGGTAACTCAGCCTGCGCTGCCGTAAAACGAGCCTTTCAAACAGATTTAAAGTTTTATACGACATGCGGGAAATAAGGGTTCTGCTTTGTCAGTTGCCATGGAAATAAAGTAATATTTATTGCAAACAGAACCCGAAATGAGTGACTGCAAATTCACACCGGAAAAGAGAAGAAATCCGCTTCAGATCTTTTATTTTACGTGCAAAAAGCTGATAATTTATTCTGATAGATTTCCCATAATTCATTCGTTTGTTTTTTATTTTTTCATGGAAAGTAACGATAATCGAGAGATTCGCGAACGAGAAATGACAGCGCGGAGCCTCTGCAAATAAACGAAATATATATTACATGAAATAAAGACCAAACCCCAATACTGCCGGGGTGCCGGAGAGGGGCCGAAACCTTCCACCGAGAGGGTCCGCAGTGACGTTAACCTGTTAAATGCCAGAGGGTACCAACCTATGGCATTTCTGCAAATCCTGCAAGTAACAAGTGTATAATTTTTTTAATAGAAACACAAAATGTTAAAAAAAGTGTGTTTTGCTGCTTTTAATGTGCAGTGACATCATAATTATTACATCACTGGGTAAAGTACATGAAATAAGTAAAATAAGCCATAATATGCATCCTGGACACACGGTGATAACCCCAGCGCTGTATACAGTAATATAACCCCCCAGCGCTGTATACAGTAATATAACCCCTC